>NW_024058212.1:0-63369 GCF_016432855.1 Salvelinus namaycush
ACTACAATAGGGGCTGTTACTGCATCAATGCCCACTACAATAGGGGATGTTACTGCATCAATGCCCGCTACAATAGGGGATGTTACTGCATCAATGCCCGCTACAATAGGGATGTTACTGCATCAATGCCCGCTACAATAGGGGCCGTTACTGCATCAATGCCCGCTACAATAGGGATGTTACTGCATCAATGCCCACTACAATAGGGGCCGTTACTGCATCAATGCCCGCTACAATAGGGCTGTTACTGCATCAATGCCCACTACAATAGGGCTGTTACTGCATCAATGCCCGCTACAATAGGGCTGTTACTGCATCAATGCCCACTACAATAGGGGCTGTTACTGCATCAATGCCACTACAAGAGGGCTGTTACTGCATCAATGCCCACTACAATAGGGGCTTACTGCATCAATGCCCACTACAATAGGGGCCGGATGCATCAATGCCCACTACAATAGGGCTGTTACTGCATCAATGCCCACTACAATAGGGGCTGTTACTGCATCAATGCCCACTACAATAGGGCTGTTTACTGCATCAATGTCCCCTACAATAGGGGCTGTTACCCCTGCATCAATGCCCACTAACAATAGGGTGCCTGTTACTGCATCAATGCCCACGTACAATAGGGCTGTTACTGCCTCCAATGCCCACTACAATAGGGGCTGTTACCTGCATCAATGCCACTATCAATAGGGGCCTGTTACTGCATCAATGCCCCTACAATAGGGCTGTTACTGCATCAATGCCCCAACTAAATAGGGGCTGTTACTGCATCAATAGCCCTATACAATATGGGCTGTTTACTGCATCAAATGGCCCCTACAATAGGGGCTGTGACTGCATCATGCCCACTGACAATAGGGCTGTTACGTACTGCATCAATGCCCACTTACAATAGGGGGCCTGTTACCTGCCTATTCCAATGCCCGCTACAATAGTGGGCTGTTTGACGGGCATCAATGCCCAACGTACACTATGGGCCTGTTACTGCACGATTCGAATCGCCCGCTACAATTAGGGCTGTTACGGCATCAATGCCCACGATACAATAGGGCTTGTTACTGCCTCCAATGCCCGCCTACAAATAGGGGCTGTCTACTGAGCATCCAATGCCCACTACAAAGCGGCCCTGTTACTGCATCAATGCCCAGCTACATAGGGGAATGTTACTGCATCACGGCCCACTACAATAGGGCTGTTACTACTGCATCAATGCCCACTACACATAGGGCTGTTTACTGCATCAATGCCCACTACAATAGGGGCCGTTACTGCATCAATGCCCGCTACAATAGGGCTGTTACTGCATCAATGCCCACTACAATAGGGCTGTTACTGCATCAATGCCCACTACAATAGGGGCCGTTACTGCATCAATGCCCACTACAATAGGGGCCGTTACTGCATCAATGCCCGCTACAATAGGGCTGTTACTGCATCAATGCCCACTACAATAGGGGCTGTTACTGCATCAATGCCCACTACAATAGGGGCTGTTACTGCATCAATGCCCACTACAATAGGGCTGTTACTGCATCAATGCCCACTACAATAGGGCTGTTACTGCATCAATGCCCACTACAATAGGGGCTGTTACTGCATCAATGCCCGCTACAATAGGGGCTGTTACTGCATCAATGCCCACTACAATAGGGCTGTTACTGCATCAATGCCCGCTACAATAGGGGCTGTTACTGCATCAATGCCCACTACAATAGGGGCTGTTACTGCATCAATGCCCGCTACAATAGGGGCCGTTACTGCATCAATGCCCACTACAATAGGGCTGTTACTGCATCAATGCCCACTACAATAGGGGCTGTTACTGCATCAATGCCCACTACAATAGGGGCTGTTACTGCATCAATGCCCACTACAATAGGGGCCGTTACTGCATCAATGCCCACTACAATAGGGCTGTTACTGCATCAATGCCCGCTACAATAGGGGCTGTTACTGCATCAATGCCCGCTACAATAGGGGCTGTTACTGCATCAATGCCCACTACAATAGGGGCTGTTACTGCATTAATGCCCGCTACAATAGGGGCCGTTACTGCATCAATGCCCACTACAATAGGGCTGTTACTGCATCAATGCCCACTACAATAGGGGCTGTTACTGCATCAATGCCCACTACAATAGGGGCTGTTACTGCATCAATGCCCACTACAATAGGGGCCGTTACTGCATCAATGCCCGCTACAATAGGCGCTGTTACTGCATCAATGCCCGCTACAATAGGGGCCGTTACTGCATCAATGCCCGCTACAATAGGGATGTTACTGCATCAATGCCCACTACAATAGGGGCTGTTACTGCATCAATGCCCACTACAATAGGGGCTGTTACTGCATCAATGCCCACTACAATAGGGGCTGTTACTGCATCAATGCCCGCTACAATAGGGGCCGTTACTGCATCAATGCCCGCTACAATAGGGATGTTACTGCATCAATGCCCGCTACAATAGGGGCCGTTACTGCATCAATGCCCGCTACAATAGGGGCTGTTACTGCATCAATGCCCGCTACAATAGGGGCCGTTACTGCATCAATGCCCACTACAATAGGGGCCGTTACTGCATCAATGCCCGCTACAATAGGGATGTTACTGCATCAATAACCACTACAATAGGGGCCGTTACTGCATCAATGCCCGCTACAATAGGGATGTTACTGCATCAATGCCCAATACAATAGGGGCCGTTACTGCATCAATGCCCGCTACAATAGGGATGTTACTGCATCAATGCCCACTACAATAGGGGCTGTTACTGCATCAATGCCCACTACAATAGGGGCTGTTACTGCATCAATGCCCGCTACAATAGGGGCCGTTACTGCATCAATGCCCACTACAATAGGGGCTGTTACTGCATCAATGCCCACTACAATAGGGCTGTTACTGCATCAATGCCCACTACAATAGGGGCTGTTACTGCATCAATGCCCACTACAATAGGGCTGTTACTGCATCAATGCCCACTACAATAGGGGCCGTTACTGCATCAATGCCCGCTACAATAGGGCTGTTACTGCATCAATGCCCACTACAATAGGGGCTGTTACTGCATCAATGCCCACTACAATAGGGGCTGTTACTGCATCAATGCCCACTACAATAGGGGCTGTTACTGCATCAATGCCCACTACAATAGGGGCTGTTACTGCATCAATGCCCACTACAATAGGGCTGTTACTGCATCAATGCCCACTACAATAGGGGCTGTTACTGCATCAATACCCACTACAATAGGGCTGTTACTGCATCAATGCCCACTACAATAGGGCTGTTACTGCATCAATGCCCGCTACAATAGGGGCTGTTACTGCATCAATGCCCACTACAATAGGGCTGTTACTGCATCAATGCCCACTACAATAGGGCTGTTACTGCATCAATGCCCACTACAATAGGGGCTGTTACTGCATCAATGCCCACTACAATAGGGCTGTTACTGCATCAATGCCCACTACAATAGGGCTGTTACTGCATCAATGCCCACTACAATAGGGGCTGTTACTGCATCAATGCCCGCTACAATAGGGGCTGTTACTGCATCAATGCCCGCTACAATAGGGGCTGTTACTGCATCAATGCCCGCTACAATAGGGGCTGTTACTGCATCAATGCCCACTACAATAGGGCTGTTACTGCATCAATGCCCACTACAATAGGGCCGTTACTGCATCAATGCCCGCTACAATAGGGGCTGTTACTGCATCAATGCCCACTACAATAGGGGCCGTTACTGCATCAATGCCCGCTACAATAGGGCTGTTACTGCATCAATGCCCACTACAATAGGGGCCGTTACTGCATCAATGCCCGCTACAATAGGGGCTGTTACTGCATCAATGCCCACTACAATAGGGCTGTTACTGCATCAATGCCCGCTACAATAGGGGCTGTTACTGCATCAATGCCCACTACAATAGGGGCTGTTACTGCATCAATGCCCACTACAATAGGGGCTGTTACTGCATCAATGCCCACTACAATAGGGGCTGTTACTGCATCAATGCCCACTACAATAGGGGCCGTTACTGCATCAATGCCCACTACAATAGGGCTGTTACTGCATCAATGCCCACTACAATAGGGGCTGTTACTGCATCAATGCCCACTACAATAGGGGCTGTTACTGCATCAATGCCCACTACAATAGGGCTGTTACTGCATCAATGCCCACTACAATAGGGGCTGTTACTGCATCAATGCCCACTACAATAGGGCTGTTACTGCATCAATGCCCACTACAATAGGGGCTGTTACTGCATCAATGCCCACTACAATAGGGCTGTTACTGCATCAATGCCACTACAATAGGGGCCGTTACTGCATCAATGCCCGCTACAATAGGGGCTGTTACTGCATCAATGCCCAGTACAATAGGGGCCGTTACTGCATCAATGCCCGCTACAATAGGGCTGTTACTGCATCAATGCCCACTACAATAGGGGCCGTTACTGCATCAATGCCCGCTACAATAGGGGCTGTTACTGCATCAATGCCCACTACAATAGGGCTGTTACTGCATCAATGCCCACTACAATAGGGCTGTTACTGCATCAATGCCCACTACAATAGGGGCTGTTACTGCATCAATGCCCACTACAATAGGGGCTGTTACTGCATCAATGCCCACTACAATAGGGGCTGTTACTGCATCAATGCCCGCTACAATAGGGGCTGTTACTGCATCAATGCCCACTACAATAGGGCTGTTACTGCATCAATGCCCGCTACAATAGGGGCTGTTACTGCATCAATGCCCACTACAATAGGGGCTGTTACTGCATCAATGCCCGCTACAATAGGGGCCGTTACTGCATCAATGCCCACTACAATAGGGCTGTTACTGCATCAATGCCCACTACAATAGGGGCTGTTACTGCATCAATGCCCACTACAATAGGGGCTGTTACTGCATCAATGCCCACTACAATAGGGCTGTTACTGCATCAATGCCCACTACAATAGGGGCTGTTACTGCATCAATGCCCACTACAATAGGGCTGTTACTGCATCAATGCCCGCTACAATAGGGGCTGTTACTGCATCAATGCCCACTACAATAGGGCTGTTACTGCATTAATGCCCGCTACAATAGGGGCTGTTACTGCATCAATGCCCGCTACAATAGGGGCCGTTACTGCATCAATGCCCGCTACAATAGGGATGTTACTGCATCAATGCCCACTACAATAGGGGCTGTTACTGCATCAATGCCCACTACAATAGGGGCTGTTACTGCATCAATGCCCACTACAATAGGGGCTGTTACTGCATCAATGCCCGCTACAATAGGGGCCGTTACTGCATCAATGCCCGCTACAATAGGGATGTTACTGCATCAATGCCCGCTACAATAGGGGCCGTTACTGCATCAATGCCCGCTACAATAGGGATGTTACTGCATCAATGCCCACTACAATAGGGGCCGTTACTGCATCAATGCCCGCTACAATAGGGGCTGTTACTGCATCAATGCCCACTACAATAGGGCTGTTACTGCATCAATGCCCGCTACAATAGGGGCTGTTACTGCATCAATGCCCACTACAATAGGGGCTGTTACTGCATCAATGCCCACTACAATAGGGGCTGTTACTGCATCAATGCCCACTACAATAGGGGCTGTTACTGCATCAATGCCCACTACAATAGGGGCCGTTACTGCATCAATGCCCACTACAATAGGGCTGTTACTGCATCAATGCCCACTACAATAGGGCTGTTACTGCATCAATGCCCGCTACAATAGGGGCTGTTACTGCATCAATGCCCACTACAATAGGGCTGTTACTGCATCAATGCCCGCTACAATAGGGCTGTTACTGCATCAATGCCCACTACAATAGGGCTGTTACTGCATCAATGCCCACTACAATAGGGGCTGTTACTGCATCAATGCCCACTACAATAGGGGCTGTTACTGCATCAATGCCCACTACAATAGGGCTGTTACTGCATCAATGCCCACTACAATAGGGCTGTTACTGCATCAATGCCCGCTACAATAGGGCTGTTACTGCATCAATGCCCACTACAATAGGGGCTGTTACTGCATCAATGCCCACTACAATAGGGCTGTTACTGCATCAATGCCCACTACAATAGGGGCCGTTACTGCATCAATGCCCGCTACAATAGGGGCTGTTACTGCATCAATGCCCAGTACAATAGGGGCCGTTACTGCATCAATGCCCGCTACAATAGGGCTGTTACTGCATCAATGCCCACTACAATAGGGGCCGTTACTGCATCAATGCCCGCTACAATAGGGGCTGTTACTGCATCAATGCCCACTACAATAGGGGCCGTTACTGCATCAATGCCCGCTACAATAGGGCTGTTACTGCATCAATGCCCACTACAATAGGGCTGTTACTGCATCAATGCCCACTACAATAGGGGCCGTTACTGCATCAATGCCCACTACAATAGGGGCCGTTACTGCATCAATGCCCGCTACAATAGGGCTGTTACTGCATCAATGCCCACTACAATAGGGGCTGTTACTGCATCAATGCCCACTACAATAGGGGCTGTTACTGCATCAATGCCCACTACAATAGGGCTGTTACTGCATCAATGCCCACTACAATAGGGGCTGTTACTGCATCAATGCCCACTACAATAGGGGCTGTTACTGCATCAATGCCCGCTACAATAGGGGCTGTTACTGCATCAATGCCCACTACAATAGGGCTGTTACTGCATCAATGCCCGCTACAATAGGGGCTGTTACTGCATCAATGCCCACTACAATAGGGGCTGTTACTGCATCAATGCCCGCTACAATAGGGGCCGTTACTGCATCAATGCCCACTACAATAGGGCTGTTACTGCATCAATGCCCACTACAATAGGGGCTGTTACTGCATCAATGCCCACTACAATAGGGGCTGTTACTGCATCAATGCCCACTACAATAGGGGCCGTTACTGCATCAATGCCCACTACAATAGGGCTGTTACTGCATCAATGCCCGCTACAATAGGGGCTGTTACTGCATCAATGCCCGCTACAATAGGGGCTGTTACTGCATCAATGCCCACTACAATAGGGGCTGTTACTGCATTAATGCCCGCTACAATAGGGGCCGTTACTGCATCAATGCCCACTACAATAGGGCTGTTACTGCATCAATGCCCACTACAATAGGGGCTGTTACTGCATCAATGCCCACTACAATAGGGGCTGTTACTGCATCAATGCCCACTACAATAGGGGCCGTTACTGCATCAATGCCCGCTACAATAGGCGCTGTTACTGCATCAATGCCCGCTACAATAGGGGCCGTTACTGCATCAATGCCCGCTACAATAGGGATGTTACTGCATCAATGCCCACTACAATAGGGGCTGTTACTGCATCAATGCCCACTACAATAGGGGCTGTTACTGCATCAATGCCCACTACAATAGGGGCTGTTACTGCATCAATGCCCGCTACAATAGGGGCCGTTACTGCATCAATGCCCGCTACAATAGGGATGTTACTGCATCAATGCCCGCTACAATAGGGGCCGTTACTGCATCAATGCCCGCTACAATAGGGGCTGTTACTGCATCAATGCCCGCTACAATAGGGGCCGTTACTGCATCAATGCCCGCTACAATAGGGGCCGTTACTGCATCAATGCCCGCTACAATAGGGATGTTACTGCATCAATAACCACTACAATAGGGGCCGTTACTGCATCAATGCCCGCTACAATAGGGATGTTACTGCATCAATGCCCAATACAATAGGGGCCGTTACTGCATCAATGCCCGCTACAATAGGGATGTTACTGCATCAATGCCCACTACAATAGGGGCTGTTACTGCATCAATGCCCACTACAATAGGGGCTGTTACTGCATCAATGCCCGCTACAATAGGGGCCGTTACTGCATCAATGCCCACTACAATAGGGGCTGTTACTGCATCAATGCCCACTACAATAGGGCTGTTACTGCATCAATGCCCACTACAATAGGGGCTGTTACTGCATCAATGCCCACTACAATAGGGCTGTTACTGCATCAATGCCCACTACAATAGGGCTGTTACTGCATCAATGCCCACTACAATAGGGGCCGTTACTGCATCAATGCCCGCTACAATAGGGCTGTTACTGCATCAATGCCCGCTACAATAGGGGCTGTTACTGCATCAATGCCCGCTACAATAGGGCTGTTACTGCATCAATGCCCACTACAATAGGGCTGTTACTGCATCAATGCCCACTACAATAGGGGCTGTTACTGCATCAATGCCCACTACAATAGGGGCTGTTACTGCATCAATGCCCACTACAATAGGGCTGTTACTGCATCAATGCCCACTACAATAGGGCTGTTACTGCATCAATGCCCACTACAATAGGGGCTGTTACTGCATCAATGCCCACTACAATAGGGGCCGTTACTGCATCAATGCCCGCTACAATAGGGCTGTTACTGCATCAATGCCCGCTACAATAGGGCCGTTACTGCATCAATGCCCACTACAATAGGGGCTGTTACTGCATCAATGCCCACTACAACAGGGGCAGTTACTGCATCAATGCCCACTACAATAGGGCTGTTACTGCATCAATGCCCACTACAACAGGGGCTGTTACTGCATCAATGCCCACTACAATAGGGCTGTTACTGCATCAATGCCCACTACAATAGGGGCTGTTACTGCATCAACGCCCACTACAATAGGGGCTGTTACTGCATCAATGCCCGCTACAATAGGGGCTGTTACTGCATCAATGCCCACTACAATAGGGCTGTTACTGCATCAATGCCCACTACAATAGGGGCTGTTACTGCATCAATGCCCACTACAATAGGGGCTGTTACTGCCTCAATGCCCACTACAATAGGGGCTGTTACTGCATCAATGCCCGCTACAATAGGGCTGTTACTGCATCAATGCCCGCTACAATAGGGGCCGTTACTGCATCAATGCCCGCTACAATAGGGGCTGTTACTGCATCAATGCCCACTACAATAGGGCCGTTCCTGCATCAATGCCCGCTACAATAGGGCTGTTACTGCATCAATGCCCGCTACAATAGGGGCTGTTACTGCATCAACGCCCACTACAATAGGGCTGTTACTGCATCAATGCCCACTACAATAGGGGCCGTTACTGCATCAATGCCCGCTACAATAGGGGCTGTTACTGCATCAATGCCCGCTACAATAGGGGCTGTTACTGCATCAATGCCCGCTACAATAGGGGCTGTTACTGCATCAATGCCCGCTACAATAGGGGCTGTTACTGCATCAATGCCCACTACAATAGGGGCCGTTACTGCATCAATGCCCACTACAATAGGGCTGTTACTGCATCAATGCCCACTACAATAGGGGCCGTTACTGCATCAATGCCCACTACAATAGGGCTGTTACTGCATCAATGCCCGCTACAATAGGGGCTGTTACTGCATCAATGCCCACTACAATAGGGCTGTTACTGCATCAATGCCCGCTACAATAGGGCTGTTACTGCATCAATGCCCACTACAATAGGGGCTGTTACTGCATCTATGCCCACTACAATAGGGCTGTTACTGCATCAATGCCCACTACAATAGGGGCTGTTACTGCATCTATGCCCACTACAATAGGGGCTGTTACTGCATCAATGCCCACTACAATAGGGCTGTTACTGCATCAATGCCCACTACAATAGGGGCTGTTACTGCATCAATGCCCACTACAATAGGGCTGTTACTGCATCAATGCCCACTACAATAGGGCTGTTACTGCATCAATGCCCGCTACAATAGGGCCGTTACTGCATCAATGCCCACTACAATAGGGGCTGTTACTGCATCAATGCCCACTACAATAGGGGCTGTTACTGCATCAATGCCCACTACAATAGGGGCTGTTACTGCATCAATGCCCACTACAATAGGGCTGTTACTGCATCAATGCCCACTACAATAGGGGCTGTTACTGCATCAATGCCCACTACAATAGGGCTGTTACTGCATCAATGCCCACTACAATAGGGGCCGTTACTGCATCAATGCCCACTACAATAGGGGCCGTTACTGCATCAATGCCCACTACAATAGGGGCTGTTACTGCATCAACGCCCACTACAATAGGGCTGTTACTGCATCAATGCCCACTACAATAGGGCTGTTACTGCATCAATGCCCACTACAATAGGGCTGTTACTGCATCAATGCCCACTACAATAGGGCTGTTACTGCATCAATGCCCACTACAATAGGGGCTGTTACTGCATCAATGCCCACTACAATAGGGGCTGTTACTGCATCAATGCCCACTACAATAGGGGCTGTTACTGCATCAATGCCACTACAATAGGGGCTGTTACTGCATCAATGCCCACTACAATAGGGGCTGTTACTGCATCAATGCCCGCTACAATAGGGGCTGTTACTGCATCAATGCCCACTACAATAGGGCTGTTACTGCATCAATGCCCACTACAATAGGGCTGTTACTGCATCAATGCCCACTACAATAGGGGCCGTTACTGCATCAATGCCCACTACAATAGGGGCTGTTACTGCATCAATGCCCACTACAATAGGGCCGTTACTGCATCAATGCCCGCTACAATAGGGGCTGTTACTGCATCAATGCCCACTACAATAGGGGCTGTTACTGCATCAATGCCCACTACAATAGGGCTGTTACTGCATCAATGCCCGCTACAATAGGGCTGTTACTGCATCAATGCCCGCTACAATAGGGCTGTTACTGCATCAATGCCCACTACAATAGGGGCCGTTACTGCATCAATGCCCACTACAATAGGGGCTGTTACTGCATCAATGCCCACTACAATAGGGGCCGTTACTGCATCAATGCCCGCTACAATAGGGCTGTTACTGCATCAATGCCCACTACAATAGGGGCTGTTACTGCATCAATGCCCACTACAATAGGGCTGTTACTGCATCAATGCCCAATACAATAGGGGCCGTTACTGCATCAATGCCCGCTACAATAGGGGCAGTTACTGCATCAATGCCCGCTACAATAGGGCTGTTACTGCATCAATGCCCGCTACAATAGGGCACCCTGGAGGTTTTGTAACATACTTGTGTAATTTCGGCAAAGTATAGAAAGTGGCAATTTTAGGGTGTTGAATAACCAAAAAAGTCGTGTTCTTTTTTGGTTATCTGATCAGTACTTAAATGCCCATCTAGGTAACAGTAAAGATAGTATTCTGAAATTGGGAAATGGGGTCACTTCTGAGTTTCTGGTAAAAGGTGCTGTCAAGCAGTTGTCTATGACACTCATTTACATAAGCTGTCCTATCCATGAGTACAACCGACCCGCCCTTATCAGCAGGGCGGGTAAGGACTGACGTATCGGATTGTACAACCGACCCACCCTTATCAGCAGGGCGGGTAAGGACTGACGTATCGGATAGTACAACCGACCCACCCTTATCAGCAGGGCGGGTAAGGACTGACGTATCGGATTGTACAACCAACCCACCCTTATCAGCAGGGCGGGTAAGGACTGACGTATCGGATTGTACAACCGACCCACCCTTATCAGCAGGGCGGGTAAGGACTGACGTATCGGATAGTACAACCGACCCGCCCTTATCAGCAGGGCGGGTAAGGACTGATGTATCGGATAGTACAACCGACCCGCCCTTATCAGCAGGGCGGGTAAGGACTGACGTATCGGATAGTACAACCGACCCGCCCTTATCAGCAGGGCGGGTAAGGACTGACGTATCGGATAGTACAACCGACCCACCCTTATCAGCAGGGCGGGTAAGGACTGACGTATCGGATTGTAAAACCGACCCACCCTTATCAGCAGGGCGGGTAAGGACTGACGTATCGGATTGTACAACCGACCCACCCTTATCAGCAGGGCGGGTAAGGACTGACGTATCGGATTGTACAACCGACCCACCCATATCAGCAGGGCGGGTAAGGACTGACGTATCGGATTGTACAACCGACCCACCCTTATCAGCAGGGCGGGTAAGGACTGACGTATCAGATTGTACAACCGACCCACCCTTATCAGCAGGGCGGGTAAGGACTGACGTATCGGATTGTACAACCGACCCACCCTTATCAGCAGGGCGGGTAAGGACTGACGTATCGGATTGTAATCTTTAGGTAAATTATGGAAAGATATGTACTCCTGTTTGTTCTTAAGGAGATGAACAACATATTTTTCAACAAGTCTGCAACATGTCTCAATAGAGTGATTGCGATTGGCTGGAGGTACAAAATAACTCTTACTTCTAAAAGGAGTCGGAGTCTGTGCAGGTGAGCAGCCTACATGTTCAGTAGAAATATCACGGTTAGGGGAGATAAAGTTTCCCCTTAAATGGATGTTTCTAAAAAACTTAAACATGTCTACCTTAACATCGAAATCGTTGCACAAAAGATAACCCTTCATTATTAAGCATGGAGACATGGGCAGGGCTCAATATCTTGCTTGATAAATTGAAGACACTCAGTCCCGTGGGTTCTGGGACCGTGTGAACGGTACCCTCTGCCTTTGGTAGTCGTTGATGAGCAGCTTATGCCATTTAGGGGCTGCTGCCCCTTCAGGCAGTACATACCGTCTAAACCGGCAAAATATGGAATCAAGATCTGGGCTGCCTGTGATGCTGCTCCATCAGGTGCGTGGAACCTGAGAAGAACCAAGGGATGTGGGTTGTCCTGGATATGACACAGGGACTCCTTGGCCTCAACATCACATGCAATAACTTTTTTTTACTTCGCACAAGCTGGGACAGGAGCTCCTCAAGAGGAAGCTGACGATGGCAGGAACAGTATGAAAAAACAAGCCAGAGCTCCCACCTCAGCTGTTGAATACACGAAACAGGCCTATCAACTCCTCTAAGTTTGTGTTCACTGCCGACACGTCCCGAGTGTCCTACGTGCCAAAGAAAGGCAAACATGTGGTACTCATGAGTACGCTGCATAGGGATGGGAGAATATGTAGCCAGGAACATCAAAAACCCAAAATCATAATGGATTACAATGCCACAAAGGAGGGGTGGTCCAGTTAGACAAGCTGGTGACAAGCTACAGCTGCAAAAAAATAACCTTACGCTGGCCACTTCAGCATCTCAGACATCTCGGCGTACAAGGTTAGATGGCATAGCATACAGCAAGTAGCAGGTATTAGCAAAACATCCTTTTAGGCTTAACACAGAACGCAGTATGCACAAGGCAACTAGCGTTAACAAGGCTAACAGTATTGGCTTTTATAGCTAACGTAGCACACATTAAAGATAGCACACATTAAAGATTTTAAGTCATTTAGCAGACGCTCTTATCCAGAGCAACTTACAAATTGGTGCATTCACCTTATGATATCCAGTGGAACAACCACTTTACAATATCCACTTTACACACTTTACCACTTTACACTTTACAATATCCACATATCCCTACCGGCCAAACCCTCCCTAACCCGGACGACGCTAAGCCAATTGTGCGTCGCCCCACGGACCTCCCGGTCGCGGCCGGCTGGGACAGAGCCAGGGCGCACCCAGAGACTCCGGTGGCGCAGCTAGCACTGCGATGCAGTGCTCTAGACCACTGCGCCACCCGGGAGACTACATCAAATCAAATCACATTTTACATACGCGTGTTCAGCAGATGTTATTGCAGGTGTAGCAAAATGCTTGTGCTTCTAGTTCCGACATTGCAGCAGTATCTAACAAATTCACAACAAATACCTAATACACCCAAATCAAAGTTAAGGAATGGAATTAAGAAAATATAAATATATGGATGATTTCAAGTCTGTGAATGTAGGCAGCAGCCTCTCTGTGCTAGTGAGCACACTTTTGTAGGTCGGTGACACACTAACACTAGCGTGTGATGGGAGAGTCCAGGGCTGCAGGAGAAATGGTCCATGGGTGGTGGCCCAGCTGTTGATGTGCAGTGGCAGAGGTTTATGCTCTTCACTCTGCCACTGCTTGCTAAAGACTGAGCCCAGACTGGGCTGGACTGTGCTTTTATACTTGTCCTGGTCCCACCTGCCTATTGGACAGATGCCCTGAGGAGATGCAGGTAGGCAGCGTCAAAGGTGGTGAAGGGCGGTCAAATATCCCAATCAGAGGTCAATGGATGTGGAACTAGCCTGTAAACAATGGGTCAGGGAGCCAGGCAGGGTTGTTTCAAGAGTTAAAGAGGGCTGTGAGTTTGTGTTCAGGAGAGGGACTGTAAGGGTTGTCTACAATAAACAAACACTACTACAAAATTATGTGGACACCTGCTCGTTAAACATCTCATCACAAAATCATGGGCATTAATATGGTGTTGGATCGCCCTTTGCTGCTATAACAGCCTCCACTCTTCTGGGAGGCTTTCCACTAGATGTTGGAACATTGCTGCTATAACAGCTTCCACTCTTCTGGGAAGGCTTTCCACTAGATGTTGGAACATTGCTGCTATAACAGCCTCCACTCTTCTGGGAAGGCTTTCCACTAGATGTTGGAACATTGCTGCTATAACAGCCTCCACTCTTCTGGGAAGGCTTTCCACTAGATGTTGGAACATTGCTGCTATAACAGCCTCCACTCTTCAGGGAAGGCTTTCCACTAGATGTTGGAACATTGCTGCTATAACAGCCTCCACTCTTCTGGGAGGCTTTCCACTAGATGTTGGAACGTTGCTGCTGGGACTTGTTTCCATTCAACCTCAAGAGCATTAGTATTGTCGGGCATGGATGTTGGGCGATTGGGCCTGGCTTGCAGTCGGCGTTCCAATTCATCCTAAAGATGTTCGATGGGGTTGAGGTCAGGGCTCTGTGCAGGCCAGTCAAGTTCTTCCAAACCGATCATGAAAAACCATTTCACTGGGGCTCCCGAGTGGCGCAGCGGAAAAGGCGCCAATACAGTCCCTGGTTGATACCCAAGATGGCGCCGGAGAATAAGAATAAAAGTTTTACATATTCCTAACCAATTTTGTTTTTTGTTTGTTTCTTTGCGTTGTTTGTAAACTTATTTTTTAACTTGTTGGCGCCCGGGTCGGGGCGAGGGGACGGACTAAAGTTAAAACTGTTACATTGATGCTGTTGACCCGAATCACTGGTTGCTGCGGAAAAGGAGGAGGTCGAAAGGGGGCTGAGTGTAACCGATGTGAAAGCTAGTTAGCGGTGGTTTGAGCTAATAGCATTTCAATCGGTGACGTCACTCGCTTTGAGAACTTGAAGTAGTGGTTCCCCTTGCTCTGCAAGGGCCGCGGCTTTTGTGGAGCGATGGGTAACGATGCTTCTTGGGTGACTGTTGTTGATATGTGCAGAGGGTCCCTGGTTCGCGCCCGGGTCGGGGCGAGGGGACGGACTAAAGTTATACTGTTACATTTAACTTTTTAATTAAATCATGTTTTTACCCTCATCAGTCTACACACAATAACCCATAATGACAAATACAACATAATTTTATTTGTTCAAATTTATATATATATATATATATAAAAAAACATACATTTATGTATGTATTACTTATGTATGTATGTATGTACATACATTTATGTATGCGATTACAGCCTCGAGTCTTCTTGGGTATGACGCTACAAGCTTGGCACACCTGTATTTGGGTAGTTTCTCCCATTCTTCTCTGCAGATCTTCTCAAGCTCTGTCAGGTTGGATGGGGAGCGTCGCTGCACAGGGACGCTATTTTCTGGTCTCTCCAGAGATGTTTGATTGGGTTCAAGTCCAGGCTCTGGCTGGGCCACTCAAGGACATTCGGAATCCACTCCTGCGTTGTCTTGGCTGTGTGCTTAGGGTCGTTGTTCTGATGGAAGGTGAACCTTCACCCCAGTCTAAGGTCCTGAGTGCTCTGGAGCAGGTTTTCATCAAGGATCTCTCTATACTTTGCTCCATTAATCTTTCCCTCGATCCTGACTAGTCTCCCAGTCCCTGCCACTGAAAAACATCCCCACAGCATGATGCTGCCACCACCATGCTTCACCGTAGGGATGGTGCCAGGTTTCCTCCAGATATTATGTTTTGTATTCAGGTCAAAAGAGTTCAATCTTGGTTTCATCAGACCAGAGAATCTTGTTTCTCATGCTCTAACAGTTCTTTAGGTGCCTTTTGGCAAACTCCAAGCGAGCTGTCATGTGCCTTTTACTGAAGAGGGGCTTCTGTCTGGCCACTCTACCAGAAAGGCCTGATTGGTGGAGCGCTGCAGAGATGGTTGTCCATCCTGAAGGTTCTCCCATCACTTTCCGAACTAACTGTATTATCATACTCCGGACTCCGACATTGCTTGTCCTAATATTTATATATTCCTAGATTTGTGTGTATTGTTGTGAATTGTTAGATATTACTGCACTGTTGGAGCCAGGAACAGAAGCATTTCGCATTTGATTTCTCTCTCTCTCTCTCTATCGGAGGAGGAGGAGGAGGAGATGACGCTGCAGATGGTCAGTTTAGCCCAGGGAAGGTGTGGGAGTGAGTCTGACTGTTCTCTCAACAGTTTAGATCAGCACAAGGACCTGACCAAGGCCAAACTCTGCAGGCTCCACTGTAAACAGACTCAGCTCCAAAGGAAACCAAATGTCTGCTGTCACTGTTTCACAAGCCTTTTTAATACATTGCGCTAACATACGTACGTCCTTTGTCCTAAAATGTGTCTTCACATGGTACTAAAATGTGTCTTCACATGGTACTAAAATGTGTCTTCACACGGTATTAAAATGTGTCTTCACACGGTAATAAAAGGTGTCTTCACACGGTATTAAAATGTGTCTTCACACGGTATTAAAATGTGTCTTCACACGGTATTAAAATGTGTCTTCACACGGTATTAAAATGTGTCTACACATGGTATTAAAATACCGACCTGTATGCAAATAATTTGATAGCCATTCAATCAAAATGGTTTTTATTTATTTATTTACTGTATTTTAAGACAAAAAGTCATTGATGCACCTGTCAATGACTTTAGAAGGTGGGATACTGATGATTTAAATGGTTTCACTGTCCAGATCCGTCTACACTTGTAAGATATCAAGACACCATGTGTGCCTGACTTCCTCCAGATGTGTGTCTGACTTCCTCCAGATGTGTGCCTGACTTCCTCAGGATGTGTGCCTGACTTCCTCCAGATGTGTGCCTGACTTCCTCCAGATGTGTGCCTGACTTCCTCAGGATGTGTGCCTGACTTCCTCCAGATGTGTGCCTGACTTCCTCCAGATGTGTGCCTGACTTCCTCCAGATGTGTGCCTGACTTCCTCAGGATGTGTGCCTGACTTCCTCCGGATGTGTGCCTGACTTCCTCAGGATGTGTGCCTGACTTCCTCAGGATGTGTGCCTGACTTCCTCAGGATGTGTGCCTGACTTCCTCAGGATGTGTGCCTGACTTCCTCCAGATGTGTGCCTGACTTCCTCCAGACGTGTGCCTGACTTCCTCCAGATGTGTGCCTGACTTCCTCCAGATGTGTGCCTGACTTCCTCCAGATGTGTGCCTGACTTCCTCCAGATGTGTGCCTGACTTCCTCCAGATGTGTGCCTGACTTCCTCAGGATGTGTGCCTGACTTCCTCCAGATGTGTGCCTGACTTCCTCAGGATGTGTGCCTGACTTCCTCCAGATGTGTGCCTGACTTCCTCAGGATGTGTGCCTGACTTCCTCCAGATGTGTGCCTGACTTCCTCCAGATGTGTGCCTGACTTCCTCAGGATGTGTGCCTGACTTCCTCCAGATGTGTGCCTGACTTCCTCCAGATGTGTGCCTGACTTCCTCCAGATGTGTGCCTGACTTCCTCCAGATGTGTGCCTGACTTTCTCCAGATGTGTGCCTGACTTCCTCCAGATGTGTGCCTGACTTCCTCAGGATGTGTGCCTGACTTCCTCAGGATGTGTGCCTGACTTCCTCAGGATGTGTGCCTGACTTCCTCCAGATGTGTGCCTGACTTCCTCCAGATGTGTGCCTGACTTCCTCAGGATGTGTGCCTGACTTCCTCAGGATGTGTGCCTGACTTCCTCAGGATGTGTGCCTGACTTCCTCCAGATGTGTGCCTGACTTCCTCTGGATGTGTGCCTGACTTCCTCAGGATGTGTGCCTGACTTCCTCCAGATGTGTGCCTGACTTCCTCCAGATGTGTGCCTGACTTCCTCCAGATGTGTGCCTGACTTCCTCCAGATGTGTGCCTGACTTCCTCCAGATGTGTGCCTGACTTCCTCCAGATGTGTGCCTGACTTCCTCAGGATGTGTGCCTGACTTCCTCAGGATGTGTGCCTGACTTCCTCAGGATGTGTGCCTGACTTCCTCCAGATGTGTGCCTGACTTCCTCCAGATGTGTGCCTGACTTCCTCCGGATGTGTGCCTGACTTCCTCCGGATGTGTGCCTGACTTCCTCAGGATGTGTGCCTGACTTCCTCCGGATGTGTGCCTGACTTCCTCAGGATGTGTGCCTGACTTCCTCCAGATGTGTGCCTGACTTCCTCAGGATGTGTGCCTGACTTCCTCTGGATGTGTGCCTGACTTCCTCAGGATGTGTGCCTGACTTCCTCCAGATGTGTGCCTGACTTCCTCAGGATGTGTGCCTGACTTCCTCCAGATGTGTGCCTGACTTCCTCAGGATGTGTGCCTGACTTCCTCCAGATGTGTGCCTGACTTCCTCAGGATGTGTGCCTGACTTCCTCAGGATGTGTGCCTGACTTCCTCAGGATGTGTGCCTGACTTCCTCAGGATGTGTGCCTGACTTCCTCAGGATGTGTGCCTGACTTCCTCCAGATGTGTGCCTGACTTCCTCAGGATGTGTGCCTGACTTCCTCAGGATGTGTGCCTGACTTCCTCAGGATGTGTGCCTGACTTCCTCCAGATGTGTGCCTGACTTCCTCCAGATGTGTGCCTGACTTCCTCCAGATGTGTGCCTGACTTCCTCCAGATGTGTGCCTGACTTCCTCAGGATGTGTGCCTGACTTCCTTCAGATGTGTGCCTGACTTCCTCCAGATGTGTGCCTGACTTCCTCCAGATCTGTGCCTGACTTCCTCAGGATGTGTGCCTGACTTCCTCCAGATGTGTGCCTGACTTCCTCAGGATGTGTGCCTGACTTCCTCCAGAGGTGTGCCTGACTTCCTCCAGATGTGTGCCTGACTTCCTCCGGATGTGTGCCTGACTTCCTCCAGATGTGTGCCTGACTTCCTCCAGATGTGTGCCTGACTTCCTCCGGATGTGTGCCTGACTTCCTCAGGATGTGTGCCTGACTTCCTCCAGATGTGTGCCTGACTTCCTCCAGATGTGTGCCTGACTTCCTCAGGATGTGTGCCTGACTTCCTCCAGATGTGTGCCTGACTTCCTCAGGATGTGTGCCTGACTTCCTCCAGAGGTGTGCCTGACTTCCTCCAGATGTGTGCCTGACTTCCTCCGGATGTGTGCCTGACTTCCTCCAGATGTGTGCCTGACTTCCTCCGGATGTGTGCCTGACTTCCTCAAGATGTGTGCCTGACTTCCTCCAGATGTGTGCCTGACTTCCTCCGGATGTGTGCCTGACTTCCTCAGGATGTGTGCCTGACTTCCTCCAGATGTGTGCCTGACTTCCTCAGGATGTGTGCCTGACTTCCTCAGGATGTGTGCCTGACTTCCTCCGGATGTGTGCCTGACTTCCTCAGGATGTGTGCCTGACTTCCTCAGGATGTGTGCCTGACTTCCTCAGGATGTGTGCCTGACTTCCTCCAGATGTGTGCCTGACTTCCTCCAGATGTGTGCCTGACTTCCTCAGGATGTGTGCCTGACTTCCTCCAGATGTGTGCCTGACTTCCTCCAGATGTGTGCCTGACTTCCTCCAGATGTGTGCCTGACTTCCTCAGATGTGTGCCTGACTTCCTCAGGATGTGTGCCTGACTTCCTCAGGATGTGTGCCTGACTTCCTCAGGATGTGTGCCTGACTTCCTCAGGATGTGTGCCTGACTTCCTCAGGATGTGTGCCTGACTTCCTCAGGATGTGTGCCTGACTTCCTCAGGATGTGTGCCTGACTTCCTCCAGATGTGTGCCTGACTTCCTCCAGATGTGTGCCTGACTTCCTCCAGATGTGTGCCTGACTTCCTCCAGATGTGTGCCTGACTTCCTCCGGATGTGTGCCTGACTTCCTCAGGATGTGTGCCTGACTTCCTCCAGATGTGTGCCTGACTTCCTCAGGATGTGTGCCTGACTTCCTCCAGATGTGTGCCTGACTTCCTCCAGATGTGTGCCTGACTTCCTCAGGATGTGTGCCTGACTTCCTCCAGATGTGTGCCTGACTTCCTCAGGATGTGTGCCTGACTTCCTCAGGATGTGTGCCTGACTTCCTCAGGATGTGTGCCTGACTTCCTCCAGATGTGAGCCTGACTTCCTCCGGATGTGTGCCTGACTTCCTCCAGATGTGTGCCTGACTTTCTCCAGATGTGTGCCTGACTTCCTCAGGATGTGTGCCTGACTTCCTCAGGATGTGTGCCTGACTTCCTCAGGATGTGTGCCTGACTTCCTCCAGATGTGTGCCTGACTTCCTCCAGATGTGTGCCTGACTTCCTCAGGATGTGTGCCTGACTTCCTCCAGATGTGTGCCTGACTTCCTCAGGATGTGTGCCTGACTTCCTCAGGATGTGTGCCTGACTTCCTCCAGATGTGTGCCTGACTTCCTCCAGATGTGTGCCTGACTTCCTCCGGATGTGTGCCTGACTTCCTCCAGATGTGTGCCTGACTTCCTCCGGATGTGTGCCTGACTTCCTCCAGATGTGTGCCTGACTCCCTCCAGATGTGTGCCTGACTTCCTCAGGATGTGTGCCTGACTTCCTCCGGATGTGTGCCTGACTTCCTCAGGATGTGTGCCTGACTTCCTCCAGATGTGTGCCTGACTTCCTCCGGATGTGTGCCTGACTTCCTCCGGATGTGGTCAGAAAGATCTTTAATTAAAAAAAATATTTAACTAGGCAAGTCAGTTAAGAACAAATCTTATTTACAATTACGGCTTACCCTGACCAAACCCTAACCCGGACGACGCTGGGCCAATTGATCACAGTCGGATCGTCTTTTAATGCGTCTTTTAATTGTCTACACCTGTCTAAAATGGTGGACACGATCAGAATGTGGAAATAAATCAGGACAAAGGCCTCATGTTAGAAACAGGTATAAACGGGCTACTGTTTTAGCATCCTTTCCTCAGTCCCAGCTCCCGACACCTCAGTCGTAATAGCGACATTATGACAGGCACATTTACGTTAGTGGTCTGATGTCTGAAATCCCTGTGTGACTGGGATTTAGGAGGAGTCAGGAAGGCGTAACCGGGAGGAAGGAGGAGGACTGTGTCAGTCTATGTGGACCTCTCTGGAACGTGTTGCAGGGACCTTTGGATGTGCACCCAATTCCCTATATAGTGCAGTGTGGCCCAGAGAGTTCTGGGGAAAAGTACTGCAATATGAGACGAATAGAGTGATGATTGGGACGAACTGCCTGAGTCTTTAATGGACAAACCATCATGTTGTTATCCAGGTCAGGAAGAATTGAGGGTTTTAGATCATCAAGTCCCTGTTTCATCTCCTGTTGGCCTGTCTGCCTGCTTGTGTGCCTGTCTCTCTGCTTCCCTGCCTGTCGGTATATATGGGTCTCTGTCTTCTGTAGTGAGTTGGCTGGAAGCTGGGGGAGGAGAGAGGGAGGAGGAGGAAGGCGAGGAGAGGAGGGAAAGGAGTGTGGGAGTCTTGGTTTGTTTTCTCAGGCCGGTAGCGGCCTTAAAGGTTCTCCCTTTCTTTTAAATGTTATCTCTCTCTCGCTCTCTCATTTTGGACCACTAAATCTGAGTGATTCCTTATGGCTGAGTATGTTGCCTTTTCTCCACTTTATGAAGCCACAAATTGCAAACTGACAAAAAAACTAAACAGAAATGTAGTTTCTGGATCGTGTGTGTGTTTCCTTACTCAACTGTTTCATTGTGTCGACATTGAAGATAAACTCTGAGAAACTCGAAGACAGAGCTCATGCTAGAACAGTTGTGCTTTTCTATGAGGAAGGAACACTTTATTGAAGGTGATTGTGGTGAAACAGTGCCATCTATCTCACATGATCCATAACAAACATGGAACAAAAATGAAGACTATGCAGCTGTGTACAATACAATAATTATGATTTACTGGTATACAGTCTCAGCCCAAATGACACACTATTCCGTATTTAGTGCACAACTTTTGACCAGGGCCTATCAACAAACATTGCTGATGCAAAGGTCCCATCTATATGCAAATGACCCATCATCTATAGCTCTGCTCCCACACGTGATGTGGCATTTAGTGTTGCCCGGCATCACCTGTTCCAGCTTAAATGTGTCTTAAATGCTGACAAAACTAAACTAATGGCATTCTCAAGATCAAGAAAGCTAGTCTGCCTCAGATGGTCTCAGCAAAAGAAGCCAATCGAGGTTCAGTCATCATAAAATTATTTTTACCTTGAAGCTGTTTTTTAAGACCCAAATTCAACAGCTTACTAAAAAAAAGCTTAAGCTGGGCTTTTACTTTAGGAACAAGTCATTTCCATATATAAAATACCTTGTTGGAGCCACCTTTATGCTTTTGTTGGATATGATGATATTCTGTACATGAATGACCCAGGGTGGGTTAGTTTGATCACCCCGACATAGTCAGGCTGATAGGTGAGTTAGTTTGACCACCCCAACATCGTCAGGTTGCTAGGTGAGTTAGTTTGATCACCCCGACATAGTCAGGCTACTAGATTAGTTAGTTAGTTAGTTAGTTAGTTAGTTAGTTAGTAAGTTAGTTAGTTTGACCAACCAAACATAGTCAGGCTACTAGATTAGTTAGTTAGTTAGTTAGTTAGTTAGTTAGTTAGTTAGTTAGTTAGTTAGTTAGTTAGTTAGTTAGTTAGTTAGTTAGTTAGTTAGTTAGTTTGACCAACCAAACATAGTCAGGCTACTAGATTAGTTAGTTAGTTAATTAGTTAGTAAGTTAGTTAGTTTGACCAACCAAACATAGTCAGGCTACTAGATTAGTTAGTTAGTTAGTTAGTTAGTTAGTTAGTTAGTTAGTTAGTTAGTTAGTTAGTTAGTTAGTTAGTTAGTTAGTTAGTTAGTAAGTTAGTTAGTTTGACCAACCAAACATAGTCAGGCTACTAGATTAGTTAGTTAGTTAGTTAGTTAGTTAGTTAGTTAGTTAGTTAGTTAGTTAGTTAGTTAGTTTGACCAACCAAACATAGTCAGGCTACTAGATTAGTTAGTTAGTTAGTTAGTTAGTTAGTTAGTAAGTTAGTTAGTTTGACCAACCAAACATAGTCAGGCTACTAGATTAGTTAGTTAGTTAGTTAGTTAGTTAGTTAGTTAGTTAGTTAGTTAGTTAGTTAATTTGACCAACCAAACATAGTCAGGCTGCTAAGTGAGCAACATTCTGCATCTTGATCATGTTACTGTGCAGTCCCGTCAGAAACTATATTCACACCGCTTGACCTTTTCACATTTTGTTACAGACTGAATTTAAAATGGATTAAATTGAGATTATTTTTGTTACTGGTCTTCACACAATACCACATAATTTCAAAGTGTAATTATGTTTTCAAAACGTTTATGAATGAATAGAAAATGAAAAGCTGAAATGTCCTATGGCAAGCCCAAATAAGTTCAGGAGTTTGGTTTTCCAATGCCTCACAAAGAAGGTCCCTTATTGGAAGATTGGTATTACAAAAAAAAAACAGACAGTGAATATCCCTTTGAGCATGGTGAAGTTATTAATTAAACTTTAGATGGTGTATCAATACACCCAGTCACTACAAAGATACAGGTGTCCTTCCTAACTTAGTTACCGGAAAAGAAAAAAACCACTCAGGGATTTCACCAGAAGGCCAATGTTGAAAATAAAACGGTTACAGAGTGTAATGGCTGTGATAGGACAAAACTCCACAATTATCATGACACAAGGCGAGACCCAGATGCAGACACAGGAGGCAGATGGTTGGAGTCTTACAATGTTTATTAATCCAAAAGGGGAAGGCAAGAGAATGGAAGTGTACAGGCAAAAAGGTAAAAACTAGATCAGAGTCCAGGAGGTACAGAGTGGCAGACAGGCTCGTGGTCAAGGCAGGCAGAATGGTCAGGCAGGCGGGTACAGAGTCCAGAAACAGGCAAGGATCAAAACCGGGAGGACTAGAAAAAGGAGAATAGCAGAACGTGTCCAGTGATTGGTTCTCAATGTAGGCAGCATCCTCTCTGAGTTAGTGATGACTGTTTAGCAGTCTGATGGCCTTGAAATAGAAGCTGTTTCTCAGTCTTTCTGTCCCAGCTTTGATGCACCTTTACTGACCTCGCCTTCTGGATGATAGCACTGTGAACAGGCAGTGGCTCGGGTGGCTGTTGTCCTTGATGATCTTTTTGGCCTTCCTGTGACATCGGGTGCTGTAGGTGTCATGGAGGGCAGGTAGTGATGCGTTGTGCAGACCGCACCACCCTCTGGAGAGCCTTGCGTTTGAGGGCGGTGCAGTTGCCGTACCAGGCGGCGATACAGCCCGACAGGATGCTCTCAATTGTGCATCTGTAAAAGTTTGTCAGGGTTTTGTCAGCCTCCTGAGGTTGAAGAGGCACTGTTACGCCTTCTTCACCACGCTGTCTGTGTGCGTGGACCATTTCAGTTTGTCTGTGATGTGTACGCCGAGGAACTTAAAACATTCTACCTTCTCCACTGCTGTCCCTTCTGTGTGGATAAGGGGGGGTGCTCCCTCTGCTGTTTCCTGAAGTCCACGATCATCTCCTTTGTTTTGTTGACGTTGAGTGAGAGGTTGTTTTCCTGACACCACACTGTCCTCACCTCTTCTCTGTAGGCTGTCTCGTCGTTGTTGGTGATCAAGCACACTACTGTTGTGTCACCTGCAAACTTGTGGATTGAGATGGAGGCATGCATGGCCACGCAGTCGTGGGTGAACAGGGAGTACAGGAGAGGGCTGAGCACACACCCTTGTGAGGCCCCTGTGTTGAGGGTCAGCGAAATGGAGATGTTGTTTCCTACCTTCACCACCTGGGGTCGGCCCATCAGAAAATCCAGGACCCAGTGGCACAGGACGGGGTTGAGACCCAGGGCCTCCAGCTTAATGATGAGCTTGGAGGGTACTATGGTGTTGAATGCTGAGCTGTAGTCAATTAACAGCATTCTTACATAGGTATTCCTCTTGTCCAGATGGGATAGGGCAGTGTGCAGTGTGATGGCGATTGTGTCATCTGTGGACCTGTTGGGGCGGTATACAAACTGAAGTGGGTCTAGAGGGGCCGGTAAGGTGGAGGTGATATGATCCTTGACTAGCCTCTCAAAGCACTTCATGATGACAGAAGTGAGTGCTACGGGGCGATAGTCATTTAGTTCAGTTATCTTTGTCTTCTTGGGTACTGGAACAATGGTAGCCATCTTGAAGCATGTGGGGACAACAGACTGGGATAGGGAGCGATTAAATATGTCTGTAAACACACCAGCCAGCTGGTCTGCGCATGCTCTGAGGACGCAGCTAGGGATGTCGTCTGGGCCAGCAGCCTTGCGATGGCCCATGTTTAAACATTGACCTCAAATTTGCTTTGTTAAAATACCCAGCTACAATAAATGCAGCCTCCGGGTATATAGTTTCCAGTTCACATAGTGTCATGACGTTGGCCTGGGGGTAGGTTTATGACAGTCATAAATACCTCTTTCCCCCTTTTTTCCCCTCTCTCTACCCTACTGATGTGAAATTTGAAAACCCCTTGGTTAACATAGAGATTCTGGGAACATCAGAAAGGTGGGGGGAAATTAACTTCTTATGGCTGCAAGGGGCAGTATTGAGTAGCCAGTTAAATCGTGCCCATTTCAAACGGCCTCGTACTCAATTCTTGCTCGTACAATATGCATATTATTATTACTATTGGATAGAAAACACTCTCTAGTTTCTAAAACCGTTTGAATTATTTCTCTGAGTGAAACAGAAGTCATTCTGCAGCACACTTCCTGACCAGGAAGTGGAATGTCAGAAATCGATGCTCTGTTCAACTTCATGCCTATACATGGGCGTGATACGTAAGAGTCTACATACACTTCATACACCTTCCCCTGGTTGTCAAGAGGCGGTGAGAGAAAAAATTTCGTGTTTATCTTGGTCTGAGGTGGAATTAAAGCTCTTTGTTTGACGTGACCGTCCATTTCCTGTTTCTGGAGCGCGCGAAAGAGGACATTGATTTGCCTTCTGTTTTGCTCTCGTTATGGACGACTAACATCTCCGTCTTAGATTTTATTTGATACATGTGACCATATCATCGTAACATATGTTTTTTCAATATAGTTTAATCAGATTATTGAAATTTTTTCGGGAGTTTTGCCGTGTTCCGTTCTCTGACTTTGTTGACGTTGGAGTGATCCGTGCCACTTGGCAAGTGCCCATGCTAAATGAAGAGGGATATTTGCCGTTCCAGATCAAAACAACGACTGTTCTGGACAAAGGACACCTTGTCCAACATTCTGACGGAAGATCACCAAAAGTAAGAAACATTTTATGATGCTATTTCTAATATCTGTCGTGCATGTGAACTGGTCGTGGGCGCCCAAGTGTTTCTGGCTATTGTGGCTACGCTAATATAACGCTACATTTTGTTTTCGCTGTAAAACATTTAATAAATCGGAAATATTGTCTGGAATCACAAGATGCCTGTCTTTCAATTGCTGTACACTATGTATTTTTCAGAAATGTTTTATGATGAGTAATTAGGTATTTGACGTTGGTGTCTGTAAATATTATGGCTGCTTTCGGTGCAATTTCTGATTGTAGCTGAAATGTAAACTATGATTTATACCTGAAATATGCAAATTTTTCGAACAAAACATATGCTATACAATAAATATGTTATCAGACTGTCATCTGATGAAGTTGTTTCTTGGTTAGTGGCTATTTATATCTTTATTTGGTCGAATTTGTGATAGCTACTGATGGAGTAAATAACTGATGGAGTAAGAATAGTGGTGTCTTTTGCTAACGTGGTTAGCTAATAGATTTACATATTGTGTCTTCCCTGTAAAACATTTTAAAAATCGGACATGTTGGCTTGATTCACAAGATGTGTACCTTTCATCTGGTGTCTTGGACTTGTTAATGTGTGAAAGTTAAATATTTTAAAAAAATATCTTTTGAATTTCGCGCCCTGCACTTGAGCTGGATGTTGTCATAAGTGTACCGGTGTCGGGCTGCAGCCCAAACAGGTTAACCTGAGAGAAATAATTCAAACGGTTTTAGAAACTAGAGAGTGTTTTCTATCCAATAGTAATAATAATATGCATATTGTACGAGCAAGAATTGAGTACGAGGCCGTTTGAAATGGGCACCTTTTATCTGGCTACTCAATACTTTCCCTTGCAGCCATAACAGGTTAACTATATTCTGGTAATCCGACCAATTGAACATATGCGGTGGTACTTAATATATATTATGTCAGTTCGGTTGTCATCTGGGACATTCTCATTAATGATAGGATGACACAAACTCTACAGTGGAAAGTCTGCACATTGTAGTTATCGGAGTCACATGGAATTGTTTTTAAATTTAAGTGTTTGAATATAAAATTATTGGTGAAGAGATTAAATGTAATTTTAGCTTCCAAATGAGAGATTTGGGTTTTCATAAGGTTAGGAATCTGCTCAACCAGTGGCCCGCTCCAGTGAAGAGACATGGGTTATAAACTTTTCAGACACACCCTTCTCGCTCCACTATATAAAGCCTTGACGAAAATGTAACCTCCTGTTCCAAGTACGTGAGGTCTGCAGCCTCTGCGTTAAAAGGACTAACATGTCAACTACAGAACTAAGCCAACCTCAGCGTGAGCTTTGTTGCGAATGGTATGAACTTTGCACTCTTATTCACTACAGAAGTGATACCTCCTAGCCGTTGAGTTAGCAACAGCAGCTGCAAACGTGGGCTAGGAAAGAACATACAGAGTATCCAGTCTACCACACAACGACATTACTACAACGTATCCAATTGACCACCAGAGACATTCTTCAAAGGACAAAGGACTTGGTTGGGCAACACGGCCTTCCATCTACCACCAACCTACCGAAGCGCAGCTCAGAGTAAATATTGATTGCATTTTCCTTTTCCAAATGGGCGGTAATTTAGAATGCATAAGATACTGTATTTACGATTGCATAGCTTCTCCATTTGTTCCTCAGTCTTCCCGCTCTTTCACTCAAACCCAGCCCCTTTTCTTTTGTGTAACCAGCTGTCATATCTGTTCCGCCCGCTAGGGATGTTTTCCTTTATGACGTAATTTGTAATCAAGGTATGATACATTCTGTGTATATGTAATTCTGTGTGATTAGTTAGGTATTTAGTAAATAAACCCAATTTTGAATTGCTGATTCAACTTGTTAGCCAAGAGTATACGCTGTAATCTAAGAATTCAACATTGTCCGATGATACGGAAAGGATTTGAACATTTATGGAACTAGGCCGCACGTCTGGGTTAATTAACTTCTTCTGGCTGCAAGCCCGAAGCCGGGCACAATATGACAACAGCCACTTCAAGTGCAGGGCGCGAAATTCAAAATATATTTTTTAGAAATATTTAACTTTCACACATTAACAAGTCCAATACAGCATTTGAAAGATAAACATCTTGTGAATCCAGCCAACATGTCCGATTTTTTAAATGTTTTACAGCGAAAACACCACGTATATTTATGTTAGCTCACCACCAAATACAAAAAAGGACAGACATTTTTCACAGCACAGGTAGCATGCACAAAACCAACCTAACTAACCAAGAACCAACCAAACTAACCAAGAAACAACTTCATCAGATGACAGTCTTATAACATGTTATTCAATAAATCTATGTTTTGTTCGAAAAATGTGCATATTTGAGCTATAAATCAGTTTTACATTGCAGCTACCATCACAGCTACCGTCAGAAATGGCACCGAAGCAACCAGAGTAATTACAGACACCAACGTCAAATACCTAAATACTCATCATAAAACATTTCTGAAAAATACATGGTGTACAGCAAATGAAAGACAGGCATCTTGTGATTCCAGCCAATATTTCCGATTTCTTAAGTGTTTTACAGCGAAAACACAATATAGCATTATATTAGCTTACCACAATAGCAAGAAACACAAGCCATTCCCCAGCAGCAAAAGTTAGCGATCGTAACAAACCAGCAAAAGATATATAATTTTTGACTAACCTTGATAAGCTTCATCAGATGACAGTCCTATAACATCAGGTTATACATACACTTATGTTTTGTTCGAAAATGTGCATATTTAGAGCTGAAATCAGTGGTTATACATTGTGCTAACGTAGCATCTTTTTGCCACAACGTCCGGATATTTTTCTGGCACTCACATATTCTGACCAAATAACTATTCATAAACATAACAAAAAAATACATGTTGTATAGGAAATGATAGATACACTAGTTCTTAATGCAATCGCCGTGTTAGAATTCTAAAAATAACTTCATTACGATATGCAGTTTACGTTATGGCGAGAGCGTGCCCAAAACCTGGCCGCAAACTACTAGTACAACATGTTCGACAGATATATGAAATAACATCATAAAATGGGTCCTACTTTTGATGATCTTTCATCAGAATGTTGTACAAGGGGTCCTTTGTCGGGAACAATCGTTGTTTGGATTTAGAATGTCCTCTTCTCCAGTCAATTAGCACGGAAAGCTAGCAAAGTGGCGCTAAGCTCTCCTTCGTGAACAAACGCAGACAACGCAACACGCCTAACGTCCCGAAAAAATTTCAATCATCTAATAAAACTATATTGAAAAAACATACTTTACGATGATATTGTCACATGTATCAAATAAAATCAAAGCCGGAGATATTAGTCGTCTATAACGACAGCTGTACAGAAGGCAAAACCAGGTCCCTTCACGCTCTCTCCAGAAAACAGGAAACTGGTGACACGTCATACAAAGAGCATTTATTCGACCCCAGATCAAGTTATACACTCAATTTCTTCTCTCACTGCCTGTCGACATCTAGTGGAAGACGTATGAAGTGCATGTATACTGATATATATCAAGGACATTTATAGGCAGGCCCTAGAAAAGAGCATCGATTTCAGATTTTCCACTTCCTGTCAGGAAGTTTGCTGCAAAATGAGTTCTGTTTTACTCACAGATATAATTCAAACGGTTTTAGAAACTAGAGAGTGTTTTCTATCCAATAGTAATAATACTATGCATATTGTACGAGCAAGAATTGAGTACGAGGCAGTTTGAAATGGGCACCTTTTATCCGGCTACTCAATACTGCCCCTGCAGCCCAAACAGGTTAAACATATTGGAGCCCCCTGCGAGGAATTTAAAATAGAATGACGCTTTCATTTTGATTCATCCTGTATAAAATTGAAAAGCAGATTACATGATATACCAAGTTTATTGTACAAATTATGGGAGTGATAGAGACAAGCATTATTTGGTGTGTGTGTGCTGAAGATTCCCCGCCTCCGTGTTGTTCTCTGACGTAGTCAGTGGGTAACGTAAGCGAATACATTTCTGTATGAGGGCTGATAAACATAATCATAGAAATCTGAGAAATAGAGCATTTGGCCAAATGCAGGGCTATTTCTGCCTCGCGCGTTCAGACGCGGGTAGGCTCGGTCATTATTAATTTCTCGAGCGAGGACAAAGAGCAGACAGATTGAAATTCAGGAGATATTAGCTTGACAAGCGATAATTATCTGTCTCTCTCGCAATTCCACGCCAGGAGACCACGGTGCATTTCGTTGTTTGCCGCGTGTTCCGGTTAAAACATCGTCAAAAAACGCCGAAAAGGATTTGAACATAATACGTTATAAGTAAAAACTTTCCCCTGCCAAGGGAATCCTATGTGCTGCATTTTCAGGCACAAAGGAGGGACAGGATCCGTGTTTTACCTCCACTCTACAGGGAAGGGACAGGATCCGTGTTTTACCTCCACTCTACAGGGAAGGGACAGGATCCGTGTCTTACCTCCACTCTACAGGGAAGGGACAGGATCCGTGTCTTACCTCCACTCTACAGGGAAGGGACAGGATCCGTGTTTTACCTCCACTCTACAGGGAAGGGACAGGATCCGTGTTTTACCTCCACTCTACAGGGAAGGGACAGGATCGTGTCTTACCTCCACTCTACAGGGAAGGGACAGGATCCGTGTCTTACCTCCACTCTACAGGGAAGGGACAGGATCCGTGTTTTACCTCCACTCTACAGGGAAGGGACAGGATCCGTGTCTTACCTCCACTCTACAGGGAAGGGACAGGATCCGTGTTTTACCTCCACTCTACAGGGAAGGGACAGGATCCGTGTCTTACCTCCACTCTACAGGGAAGGGACAGGATCCGTGTTTTACCTCCACTCTACAGGGAAGGGACAGGATCCGTGTTTTACCTCCACTCTACAGGGAAGGGACAGGATCCGTGTTTTACCTCCACTCTACAGGGAAGGGACAGGATCCGTGTCTTACCTCCACTCTACATGGGAAGGGACTGGATCCGTGTCTTACCTCCACTCTACAGGGAAGGGACAGGATCCGTGTTTTACCTCCACTCTACAGGGAAGGGACAGGATCCGTGTCTTACCTCCACTCTACAGGGAAGGGACAGGATCCGTGTCTTACCTCCACTCTACAGGGAAGGGACAGGATCCGTGTCTTACCTCCACTCTACAGGGAAGGGACAGGATCCGTGTTTTACCTCCACTCTACAGGGAAGGGACAGGATCCGTGTCTTACCTCCACTCTACAGGGAAGGGACAGGATCCGTGTCTTACCTCCACTCTACAGGGAAGGGACAGGATCCGTGTTTTACCTCCACTCTACAGGGAAGGGACAGGATCCGTGTCTTACCTCCACTCTACAGGGAAGGGACAGGATCCGTGTCTTACCTCCACTCTACAGGGAAGGGACAGGATCCGTGTCTTACCTCCACTCTACAGGGAAGGGACAGGATCCGTGTTTTACCTCCACTCTACAGGGAAGGGACAGGATCCGTGTCTTACCTCCACTCTACAGGGAAGGGACAGGATCCGTGTTTTACCTCCACTCTACAGGGAAGGGACAGGATCCGTGTTTTACCTCCACTCTACAGGGAAGGGACAGGATCCGTGTCTTACCTCCACTCTACAGGGAAGGGACAGGATCCGTGTTTTACCTCCACTCTACAGGGAAGGGACAGGATCCGTGTTTTACCTCCACTCTACAGGGAAGGGACAGGATCCGTGTCTTACCTCCACTCTACAGGGAAGGGACAGGATCCGTGTTTTACCTCCACTCTACAGGGAAGGGACAGGATCCGTTGACCAGCGGCAGAGCAGGACACAGGAGGAACAGATAAATAGAGGTTATTAACCCATTGTTCCTCTTTAACCTCTAACACCTCCCAAACCCGGATCCGGGAGCACCCCCATCAGTAGAAAAGCTACTAGCATAGCCTAGCATAGCGTCACAAGTAAATACTAGCATCTAAATATCATTAAATCACAAGTCCAAGACACCCGATGAAAGATACACATCTTGTGAATCCAGCCATCATTTCTGATTTTTAAAATGTTTTACAGGGAAGACACAATATGTAAATCTATTAGCTAACCACGTTAGCAAAAGACACCACTTTTTTTACTCCACCAGTTTTTTACTCCATCAGTAGCTATCACAAATTCGACCAAATAAAGATATAAATAGCCACTAACCAAGAAAAAACTTCATCAGATGACAGTCTGATAACATATTTATTGTATAGCATATGTTTTGTTAGAAAAATGTGCATATTTCAGGTATAAATCATAGTTTACCATTGCAGCCACCATCACAACTCTCACCAAAGCGACTAGAATAACTACAGAGAGCAACGTGTATTACCTAATTACTCATCATAAAACATTTCTTAAAAATACACAGCGTACAGCAATTGAAAGACACAGATCTTGTGAATCCAGACAATGTTTCAGATTTTCTAAGTGTTTTACAGCGAAAACACAATATAGCGTTATATTAGCTTACCACAATAGCAAACATCACACCAGCATTGATTCAAGGCAAAAATAGCGATAACGTATAAACCACCAAAATATATAAATTTTTTCACAAACCTTCTCAGAATTCTTCAGATGACAGTCCTGTAACATCATATTACACAATGCATATAGAGTTTGTTCGAAAATGTGCATATTTAGCGGCACAAATCGTGCTTATACAATGTGATCAGTGGCAACAGGGCATGCAGAATAGTGTCCAAATCCTCAAGCAATCTGTCCGGCGCCATCTTGGAAAGGCACCTATTCTTATCGAAAACTATTCATAAACTTGACTAAAAAAATACAGGTTGGACAGCAATTGAAAGACAAATTAGTTCTTAATGCAATCGCTGAATTACATTTTTAAAATTAGCGTTACTGCGCAATACAGCGTGCGATAAAGCAAGGCTACACTGCAAGTAATGGCGTCTTATGCATTTGACTTTTTTCAACAGAACAATGAATTATCAGCATAAATAGTTCTTACTTTTTGATGACCTCTCATCAGAATCTTGGGATAGGTGTCCTTTGTCCAAAAGAATCATTGCTGGGTTGGAGAAAGTCATCTTCCACGTTGCAATTAGCAGTAAACATTAGCCATGTGGGCCAGAGATACCCAACTTCCTACAACGCCAGAAAATGAAATACCCGAAAATCGCAATATACTGACATAAACTGATATAACTCGGTTTAAAATAACAAGATTATGATGTCTTTAAAGCCCATATCGAATAAAAACAGAGCCGGATATATCTAGGAGCTAAAACAGGAACTTCTAAAACGACATGCCAAGGTCCTCCCTGCGTCAGAGCGAAGAATCAAAAGAGAGGACACTTTGATTCCAATCAATTTATAGACTTTCGGATCTGCCTAGAGACTCCATTTCAAGGCCCTCTATTCGCTGACACCCAGGGGAAGGCGTATGCAGTGCATCTCAACCAATAGAAGACAGGCAGAGTTATACACAGGTCTGAGAACAGGTTGGAAAATTCTGCATTCTCAACTCCACATAGGGAAATTGCTCTAAGTCCAGTTCTGTTTCACGCACAGACATAATTCAAACGGTTTTAGAAACTAGAGAGTGTTTTCTATCCAATAGTAATAATAATATGCATATTGTACGAGCAAGAATTGAGTACGAGGCAGTTTAATTTGGGAACGTCAAGAAAACATAGTGCTAACAGCTCCCCCTATTGACAAGATTAAAGAGAGTAGGCAACTACCCATTGTTCCTCTTTAAAGAGAGTAGGCAACTACCCATTGTTCCTCTGTAAAGAGAGTAGGCAACTACCCATTGTTCCTCTGTAAAGAGAGTAGGCAACTACCCATTGTTCCTCTGTAAAGAGAGTTGCAACTACCCATTGTTCCTCTGTAAAGAGAGTAGCAACTACCCATTGTTCCTCTGTAAAGAGAGTAGCAACTACCCATTGTTCCTCTGTAAAGAGAGTTGCAACTACCCATTGTTCCTCTGTAAAGAGAGTAGGCAACTACCCATTGTTCCTCTGTAAAGAGAGTTGCAACTACCCATTGTTCCTCTGTAAAGAGAGTAGGCAACTACCCATTGTTCCTCTGTAAAGAGAGTAGGCAACTACCCATTGTTCCTCTGTAAAGAGAGTAGCAACTACCCAGTGTTTCTCTGTAAAGAGAGTAGCAACTACCCATGGTTCCCCTGTAAAGAGAGTAGGCAACTACCCATTGTTCCTCTGTAAAGAGAGTAGGCAACTACCCATTGTTTCTACTCAGTACAGAGCCCTTGCTGCTGTGATTGCCTGATCGTAGTAGTGAGGAGACCAGGGAGGTCTGTGTGTGTGGCTGGATGTGTGTGTGAGTTTGTGAAAATGGGGTGGATGACCCATTGCCAGGTGTGTGTGTGTTACAGACTTAAATCAGTGGCTTCATGTAGAGGGCCTGGGGGGGTCACTGGGGTCTGGGCTGAAGAGCCACAGCAAAGTATTTACTTTAAAAATTAAACCAATGCATTTCCTGCAGCTTTTATACAGATTTAACATGAATTTTATTGTAACTTACCAACAGAGGTCAGTTGTCAGTCTGATGTAAAACAGTGATCCCCCCCAAATGGGGGAGAGAGAGAGAGAAATACCAGAGCTGACTGGGAGAAAGCTGAAGATGCTCTTAGATACCACACACACACACACACACACACACACACACACACACACACACACACACACACACACACACACACCTGGTACCACAGACTTAGAGCAGCTAGAAAAACATCTGAGTTCAAATCAACACACTGGGTAAACAAGTAAACACATTCTCCTGAAACACAGGATACTGTAGATATACTGTGTAGATAGATATAGATAGATATAGATAGATATAGCTATATGTATACAGTCTGCAACCTAAGTGTATGTAAACTTCCGACTTCAACTTTAGCTTCAGGAGTAGTGTAGTTGTCTGGCACCACCTAGGTTCAGGATTAGTGTAGTTGTCTGGCACCACCTAGGTTCAGGAGCAGTGTAGTTGTCTGGCACCACCTAGGTTCAGGAGTAGTGTAGTTGTCTGGCACCACCTAGGTTCAGGAGTAGTGTAGTTGTCTGGCACCACCTAGGTTCAGGAGTAGTGTAGTTGTCTGGCACCACCTAGGTTCAGGAGTAGTGTAGTTGTCTGGCACCACCTAGGTTCAGGAGTAGTGTAGTTGTCTGGCACCACCTAGGTTCAGGAGTAGTGTAGTTGTCTGGCACCACCTAGGTTCAGGAGTAGTGTAGTTGTCTGGCACCACCTAGGTTCAGGAGTAGTGTAGTTGTCTGGCACCATCTAGGTCCAGGAGTAGTATTGTCTGGCACCACCTAGGTTCAGGATTAGTGTAGTTGTCTGGCACCACCTATGTTCAGGAGTAGTATTGTCTGGCACCACCTAGGTTCAGGAGTAGTGTAGTTGTCTGGCACCACCTAGGTTTAGGAGTAGTGTAGTTGTCTGGCACCACCTAGGTTCAGGAGCAGTGCAGTTGTCTGGCACCACCTAGGTTCAGGAGTAGTGTAGTTGTCTGGCACCACCTAGGTTCAGGAGTAGTGTAGTTGTCTGGCACCACCTAGGTTCAGGAGTAGTGTAGTTGTCTGGAACCACCTAGGTTCAGGAGTAGTGTTGTCTGGCACCACCTAGGTTCAGGAGTAGTGTAGTTGTCTGGCACCACCTAGGTTCAGGAGTAGTATTATCTGGCACCACCTAGGTTCAGGAGTAGTGTAGTTGTCTGGAACCACCTAGGTTCAGGAGTAGTGTAGTTGTCTGGAACCACCTAGGTTTAGGAGTAGTGTAGTTGTCTGGCACCACCTAGGTTCAGGAGTAGTGTAGTTGTCTGGCACCACCTAGGTTCAGGAGTAGTTTAGTTGTCTGGCACCACCTAGGTCCAGGAGTAGTATTGTCTGGCACCACCTAGGTTCAGGAGTAGTGTAGTTGTCTGGCACCACCTAGGTTCAGGAGTAGTGTAGTTGTCTGGCACCACCTAGGTTCAGGAGTAGTGTAGTTGTCTGGAACCACCTAGGTTCAGGAGTAGTGTAGTTGTCTGGCACCACCTAGGTTCAGGAGTAGTGTAGTTGTCTGGCACCACCTAGGTTCAGGAGTAGTATTATCTGGCACCACCTAGGTTCAGGAGTAGTGTAGTTGTCTGGAACCACCTAGGTTTAGGAGTAGTGTAGTTGTCTGGCACCACCTATGTTCAGGAGTAGTGTAGGTGTCTGGCACCACCTAGGTTCAGGAGTAGTGTAGTTGTCTGGAACCACCTAGGTTCAGGAGTAGTGTAGTTGTCTGGCACCACCTAGGTTCAGGAGTAGTGTAGTTGTCTGGCACCACCTAGGTTCAGGAGTAGTGTAGTTGTCTGGCACCACCTAGGTTCAGGAGTAGTGTAGTTGTCTGGCACCACCTAGGTTCAGGAGTAGTGTAGTTGTCTGGCATCACCTAGGTCCAGGAGTAGTATTGTCTGGCACCACCTAGGTTCAGGAGTAGTGTAGTTGTCTAGCACCACCTAGGTTCAGGAGCAGTGTAGTTGTCTGGCACCACCTAGGTTCAGGAGTAGTGTAGTTGTCTGGAACCACCTAGGTTCAGGAGTAGTGTAGTTATCTGTCACCACCTAGGTTCAGGAGTAGTGTAGTTGTCTGGCACCACCTAGGTTCAGGAGTAGTGTAGTTGTCTGGCACCACCTAGGTTCAGGAGTAGTATTGTCTGGCACCACTTAGATTAAAGAGAAGTGTAATTGTCTGGCACCACCTAGGTCCAGGAGTAGTATTGTCTGGCACCACCTAGATGAAAGAGTAGTGTAGTTGTCTGGCACCATCTAGGTCCAGGAGTAGTATTGTCTGGCACCACCTAGGTTCAGGAGTAGTGTAGTTGTCTGGCACCACCTAGGTTCAGGAGTAGTGTAGTTGTCTGGCACCACCTAGGTTCAGGAGTAGTGTAGTTGTCTGGCACCACCTAGGTTCAGGAGTAGTGTAGTTGTCTGGCACCACCTAGGTGCATGAGTAGTGTAGTTGTCTGGCACCACCTAGATTCAAGAGCAGTATTGTCTGGCACCACCTAGGTTTAGGAGTAGTATTGTCTGGCACCACCTAGGATCAGGAGTATTATTGTCTACCACCACCTAGGTTCAGGAGTAGTGTTGTCTGGCACCACCTAGGTTCAGGATTAGTGTTATCTGACACCACGTAGGTTCAGGAGTAGTGTTTTCTGGCACCATCTAGGTTCAGGAGTAGTGTTATCTGACACCACGTACGTTCAGGAGTGGTGTTGTCTGGCACCACCTAGGTTTAGGAGTACTGTCATCTGACACCACGTAGGTTCAGGAGTGGTGTTGTCTGGCACCACCTAGGTTCAGGAGTAGTGTAGTTGTCTGGCACCACCTAGGTTTAGGAGTAGTGTAGTTGTCTGGCACCACCTAGGTTCAGGAGTAGTGTTTTCTGACACCTCCTAGGTTTAGGAGTAGTGTTATCTGACACCACCTAGTGGTCCGTCATGCAGGCTTTGTAAACTAGGCTGTATTAAGGTCATTGTATTGTATAACTATGACTATTGTTTTAAAGTCGTCTGTTTTGTGTCCACCAGCCTTACTAGTTCTAGAACCTGTTCTTCTATGGTGACTGGTTTGGAGAGGACTTACCCTGTACTTCTATGGAGACTGGTTTGGATAAGGCTTACCCTGTACTTCTATGGTGACTTGTTTGGAGAAGGACTTACCCTGTACTTCTATGGAGACTGGTTTGGAGAGGACTTACCCTGTACTTCTATGGAGACTGGTTTGGAGAAGGCCTACCCTGTACTTCTATGGAGACTGGTTTGGAGAAGGCCGACCCTGTACTTCTATGGAGACTGGTTTGGAGAAGGCCTACCCTGTACTTCTATGGAGACTGGTTTGGAGAAGGCCTACCCTGTACTTCTATGGAGACTGGTTTGGAGAGGACTTACCCTGTACTTCTATGGAGACTGGTTTGGAGAAGGCCTACCCTGTACTTCTATGGAGACTGGTTTGGAGAAGGCCTACCCTGTACTTCTATGGAGACTGGTTTGGAGAAGGCCTACCCTGTACTTCTATGGAGACTGGTTTGGAGAAGGCCTACCCTGTACTTCTATGGAGACTGGTTTGGAGAAGGCCTACCCTGTACTTCTATGGAGACTGGTTTGGAGAAGGCCATCCCTGTACTTCTATGGAGACTGGTTTGGAGAAGGCCTACCCTGTACTTCTATGGAGACTGGTTTGGAGAAGGCCATCCCGAAGCTGTTCTTGGCCACACAGCGGTACTGTCCCACGTCTTCCTTGTTGATGTTATGCATTTTCAGAGCCCCATAATCCAGAATGGTGATCCAATCACTAACCTGTTCAGAGTATTTTTTTGTACTTGAATTTTTTATTATAATTAATTTTTTAAACATAAAATCCACCTGCAGTGAAGCCACTCAACTATCCAAACCACCATCCCCTCCATGCCCAACCCAACAAAACTATTACAAACCTGATGTGCCAACTACCAATAAAGAGAAAAAAATGAAAAATAGACCAGGACAAGTAGACCAGGACAAAGAGACCCGAACAAAGGACAACAAAATAACAACATAAACCATCAAAGACAATACAAATAAGTGTTCAGACCCTTTACTCAGTACTTTGTTGAAACACCACTGACAGCGATTACAGCCTTGAGTCTTCTTGGGTATGATGCTACAAACTTGCCACACCTGTATTTGGTAAGTTTCTCCAATTCTTCTCTGCAGATCCTCTCAAGCTATGTCAGGTTAGATGGGGAGCGTCGCTGCACAGCTATTTTCAGGTCTCTCCAGAGATTTTCAATCAGGTTCAAGTCCGGGCTCTGGCTGGGCCACTCAAGGGCATTCAGAGACTTTTTCCGAAGCCACTCCTGCATTGTCTTGGCTGTGTGCTTAGGGTTGCTGTCCTGTGGAAGGTGAACCTTCGCCCCAGTCTAAGGTCCTGAATGCTCTGGAGCAGGTTTTCATCAAGGATCTCTCTGTACTTTGCTCCATTCATCTTTCCCTTGATCCTGACTAGTCTCCCAGTCCCTGCCGCTGATAAACATCCCCGCAAGCATGATGCTGCAACAACCATGCTTCACCGTTGGGATGGTGCCAGGTTTCCTCCAGACGTGACGCTTGGCATTCAGGACAAAGAGTTAAAACTTGGTTTCATCAGACCAGAGAATCTTGTTTCTCATGGTCTGAGAGTCCATTAGGTGCCTTTTGGCAAACTTCAAGTGGGCTGTCATGTACCTTTTAACTGAGGAGTGGCTTCCATCTGGCCACTCTACCATAAAGGCCTGATTGGTGGAGTGCTGCAGAGATGGTTGTCCTTCTGTAAGGTTCTCCCATCTACACAGAGGAACTCTGGAGCTCTGTCAGAGTGACCATCGGGTTCTTGGTCAACTCCTTGACCAAGTCCATTCTCCCCTGATTACTCAGTTTGGCCGGGCAGCCAGCTTTACAAAGAGTCTTGGTGGTTCCGAACTTCTTCCATTTAAGAATGATGGAGGCTACTGTGTTCTTGGGGACCTTCAATGCTGCATAAATGTTTTTGTACCCTTCCCCAGATCTGTGCCTCAACACAATCCTGTCTCGGAGCTCTACGTACAATTCCTTTGACCTCATGGCTTGGTTTTTGCTCTGACATGCACTGTCAAATGTGGGACCTCATATAGACAGGTGTGTGCCTTTCCAAATCATGTCCAATCAATTGAATTTCCACAGGTGGACTCCAATCAAGTTGTAGAAACCTCTCAAGGATGATCAATGGAAACAGGATGCACCTGAGCTCAATTTCAGGTCTCATAGCAAAGGGTCTGAATACTTATGTACATCAGGTATTTCTGTTTTTTATCTTTAATTAATTTGCAAACATTTCTAAAAACCTGTTTTTGCTTTGTCATTATGAGGAATTGTGTGCCATCCTAACGATCCTCGACTTCAGTGATGCCATTTACGATATAGCCTCCAACACTGTACTCAACAAATTGGATGCAGTCTATCACAGTGCCATCAATTTTGTCACCAAAGCCCCAAATACTACCCACCACTGCGACCTGTACGCTCTCGTTGGCTGGCCCTCACTTCATACTCGTCGCCAAACCCACTGGCTCCAGGTTATCTACAAGTCTCTGCTAGGTAAAGCCCCGCCTTATCTCAGCTCACTGGTCACCATAGCAGCACCCACCCGTAGCACGCGCTCCAGCAGGTATATCTCACTGGTCACCCCGAAAGCCAATTCCTTCTTTGGCCGCCTTTCCTTCCAGTTCTCTGCTGCCAATGACTGGAACGAACTGCAAAAATCACTGAAGCTGGAGACTCATATCTCCCTCACTAGCTTTAAGCTTCAGCTGTCAGAGCAGCTCACAGATCACTGCACCTGTACATAGCTCATCTGTAAATAGCCCATCCAACTACCTCATCCCCATACTGTATTTATTTATTTATCTTGCTCCTTTGCACCCCAGCATCTCTACTTGCGCATTCATCTTCTGCTCATCTACCATTCCAGTGTTTAATTGGTATATTGTAATTACTTCGCCAACATGGCCTATTTATTGTCTTACCTCCCTTATCTTACCTCATTTGCACACACTGTATATAGACTTTTTCTACTGTATTATTGACTGTATGTTTGTTTATCCCATGTGTAACTCTGTGTTGTTGTTTGTGTCAATCTGCTTTGCTTTATCTTGGCCAGGTCGCAGTTGTAAATGAGAACTTGTTCTCAACTAGCCTACCTGGTTAAATAAAGGTGAAATATATTTTTTTATAAAATAAAAATGTTCATTAAATTGAAGGCTTGTGTTTCATAGTTACCCTTGGCAGTTATCAGTTCAAGGGGTGGTGTCGTCTGGCACCAACTAGTGGTTTGTCAAAATTGTCATTATTTCATTTCATTATAGTATTCTCCATAATAACTTCTTAATGCTTTGGTAGTGTTTTATGCTTTCCTCACTAAGAAAAATATAAATTAAACAGAGATTATAAAAAATAAAGAGATACCTGTATAAAAACATAATATTTGATGCCGTTAGGGTTTCCTAACGTGACACAGGGCAACACGGCCTTGGACTCAATCAGTAGCGTCATGTTGGTGGGGGGTCTTTGTATCTGAGGCTCTGGAGGTAGAACATAGTTGCCGATGAATCATTGCAGAGTATTCTTCTCCCTGATTCTATTGGATGAAATCCATCTGCACCACTGGAGGCAGCTCAGTTCATTGGCATAACATCAGCCAACTTTACATATTGGAGTGTTCAAACCAGCGTGATTGACAAGGACAATCAACATTGAGCAAGACTGCTAAACATACTTCAGACTCATGATCTTGACTCTATTCTCAGCGAGGAAAGTGATCCGTTGAAATATCTGAGACTGATTTGGAGGTACTGTACACTATGGGTGAATGGCGAACTACAACAGGGTGTGGAACAGATGGTATCCTATTCCCTATGGCCCTGGTTAAAAATAGTGCACTAAGTAGAGGATAGAGTGCCATTTGGGACACGGCCCAGAACCCTCTATGGATCTCTTAGAACACGTGGAACAACCCCACATACTCATTTTAAGCTGCAGGGCTCCGCAGCTCTTGGCCGGCCCCCCGATACCGTTGTTAGCAACACAGCAGTACTCCCCTTTATCAGACTCTCTGACGTTGGGGGGGGGGGATCAGCAACATCTGGCCATTCTCCCTGATGGTGTAGCGGGAGTCACGGTAACTGTAGAACACAGGAGGTTGGTGCCACTTTCATTGGGGAGGACAGGCTCGTGGTATTGGCTGGAGCGGAATAAGTGGAATGGTATCAAATACGTGGTTTCCAGGTGTTTGATTCGATTTGCTCCGTTACAGTAATTATTATGTGCCGTCCTCCCCTCAGCAGCCTCCTCTGCTGTAGAACATGAATCATAGTTATCATAGTAGACTGATATGATGTGTTTAGAAGAGGAGACAGAGATGTGACCTCCTGGTGAAATATTTGGCACGTCACCCCTCCACTGATTGGATGCATCCCAAACACAGCAATTATCATATTTTGATTGGCATATGCAGCAGCTAGGGTTTGTATGTTGTGTTGCAAGCTGATAGGTCAAGATAGGGGGTGGGCGGGTTCTCACGGGACGGTTGTTCCATGTCCACGTGATGTCAGCTGGCGGTCGGGACTTCACAGATGAATGTGGCATTGTGAACCAACAGGATGTCCACTGTCTCCAACAGGATGTCCACTGTCTCCAACAGGATGTCCACTGTCTCCAACAGGATGTCCATTGTCTCCAACAGGATGTCCACAACAGAGTGCTGATGTGAGCAGCTGGGTATCGGAGACATGACATGACATTATTTCACATCCAACATACAAATATACTACAGTAATTAGTATAGAATTCTGTAGTAAACTGTAGTATACTGTAATATACTATAATGCAGAATATTATACTATATGTATTGTCCCAGGAGTGTTGGAAGTCATAATGTAAGTCACCTAATTTATGTCCCTCTAAGTCCTCTGAATGCCTCTGCTGATCAGCTATTATATGCAGTAATCATAAGCCTATGAATCAGAGTTATGCTGTTAGCACTGAGGCCATGTACCATAGTAGGAAGTTCACTGTCAGCTCTAACATAAATAACATTAGCATATATATTTCGGATATATTTCCATTATTGTGGGAAGCTGCTATAGGCCACCAAGTGCTAACACTCATTCTCTGGATAATATGTGTGAAATACTTGATAATGTATGTGATATCAACAGAGAAATATATTTTCTGGGTGATTTAAATATTGACTGGCTTTCATCAAGCTGCCCACTACAGAAGAAAACGTCAAATTGTAACCAGTACATAAATAACATTAGCATATATATTTCGGATATTATATGTGTGAAATACTAGTTAATAGTAGTTAAGTAGTTAAGGTTAAGTTAAGGTTAAGGTTAAGGTTAGTTAAGGTTAAGTAGTTAAGGTTAAGGTTGTCAGTCAACCTACCAGGGTAGTTGCAATCAGCACAGGAATTAAATCATCAACATGTATTGATCACACCTTTAGTAATGCTGCAGAATTATGCTGTAAAGCAGTATTCAAATCCATAGGATGTAGTGATCACACTATAGTAGCCATATAGTAGCCATATCAAAGTTCCAAAGACTGGCCCTAATACACTGTATAAGAGGTCGTACAAGAGGTTCTGCAGTGATTCATATGTTGTTGATGTAAATAATATTTGCTGGTCTGTGATGGGTAATGAGGAGTAAACAGACGCTGCACTTGACACATTTATGACATTGTTTATTCCAGTTACTAATAAGCACGCGACCCAATGACTGTAAAAACTGTTAAATCCCCTTGGATTGATGAAGTATTGAAAAATGTTATGCACCCAGAAAATGACTGTATAAATGGAGAAATCATGTGACTAAACAGAACAAAAACAAGATGAAACTATATTATGAAACAAAATTAAATTATTTAAAGAATGATAGTAAAAAGCTTTGGAGCACCTTAAATTAAATGTTGGGCAAAAAGGCAAACTCAGCTCCATCATTCATTGAATCAGATGGCTCTTTCATCACAAAACCCACTGATACTGCCAACTACTTTAATGCCTTTTTCATTGGCAAGATTAGCAAACTGACATGCCAGCAACAAACACTGAACATACACATCGAATTATAAATGACCAAATTATGACAGACAAGCATACCAGTTTTGAATTCTGTAAAGTGAGTGTGGAAGAGGTGAAAAATGATTGCAGTCTATCAACAATGACAAGCCACCGAGGTTGGATGGAAAAATACTAAGGATGATTTACAATACTGCCACTCCTACCTGCCATCTCTTCATTCTAAGCCTACTAGAGAGTGTGTGCCCTCAGGCCTGGAGGGATGCAAAAGTCATTCTGCTACCTAAGAATAGTAAAGCCTCCTTTACTGGCTCAAACAGCCAACCAATCAGCCTGTTGCCAACCCTTAGTAAACTTTTTGAAAAAATTGTGTTTTACCAAATAAAATGCTGTTTTACGGTAAAGGGCATTCAACATGCACAGCACTTACACAAATGACGGATGATTGGCTGAGAGAAAGTGATGATAAAAAGATTGTGGGAGCTGTTTTGTACGACTTCAATGCATTTTTACATTATAAATCATAGCCTGCAGCTGGAAAAACGTACACTACCGTTCAAAAGTTTGGGGTCACTTTGAAAGAAAAGTACATTTTTTGTCCATTAAAATAACATCAAATTGATTATAAATACATTGTAGACATTGTTGTAAATGACTATTGTAGCTGGAAACTGCAGATTTTTAATGGAATATCTACATAGGCGTACAGAGGCCCGTTATCAGCAACCATCACTCCTGTGTTCCAACGGCACGTTGTCTTAGCTAATCCAAGTTGATCATTTTAAAAGGCTAATTGATCGTTAGAAAACCCATTTAAAACTGTTTAAGGGAGGAGGGGGGAGGGGTAGACCCCCTCCCCGCCCCACTGGCAACACTTTAAGGGGCATTGCACTAATAATGGCGCTGGCTAGGGAAACGTTCCTGCTGTTCTGTGTGTCAACCTAAAACAATGTAACTAATAATGGCATGAAAATTGCCCCTTAGATATGAATTCGGAGGGCAGATATTATTAAATATTAAAGCATTAGACCTCTCACTCAAGGCGTCACTCAAAAGTTATACTTTAAAACCTCTCTAGGGTATGTGGGATGGTAGCGACTCACCTCGTCAACAGCCAGGGCGCCAAATTCAAAACAACAGAAATCCCATAATTAAAATTCCTCAAACATACAAGTATTTTTCACCATTTTAAAGATACACTTGTTGTAAATCCAGTCACAGTGTCCGATTTCAAAACGGCTTTACGACGAAAGCACACCAAACGATTATGTTAGGTCACAGAAAAACACAGCCATTTTTCCAGCCAGAGTCACAAAAAGCAGAAATAGAGATAAAATTAATCACTAACCTTTGATGATCTTCATCAGATGACACTCATAGGACTTCATGTTACATAATACATGTATGTTTTGTTCGGTAAAGTTCATATTTATATCCAAAAATCTGAGTTTACATTGGCGCGTTATGTTCAGTAGTTCCAAAACATCCGGTGATTTTGCAGAGAGCCACATCAATTTACAGAAATACTCATAATTAACATTGCTAAAAGATACAAGTGTTAGGCATGGAATTTTAGATCCACTTCTCCTTAATGCAACCGCTGTGTCAGATTTCAAAAAATGCAATAATCTGAGTACAGCGCTCAGAGACCAACACAACCCAAAGAGACATCCGCCATGTTGTGTAGTCAACAGATGTCAGAATAGCCTTATAAATATTTACTTACCTTTGATGATCTTCATCAGAATGCACTCCCAGGAATCCCAGTTCCACAATAAATGTTTGTTTTGTTTGATGAAGTCCATCATTTAGGTCCAAATACATCCTTTTTCTTCGCGAGTTTAGCCCAGTAATCAAAATTCATGATGTGCGATCACTAGGTGCAGACGAAAAGTCAAAAAGTTCCGTTACAGTCTGTAGAAACATGTCAAACGATGTATAGAATCAATCTTTAGGATGTTTTTAACAAAAATCTTCAATAATGTTCCAACCGGAAAATTCCTTTGTCTTCAGAAATGCAATGGAACACAAGCTAACTCTCTCACGTGAACGCGCCTGGTCAGCTTGTGGCTCTCTGGCAGACCTCTGACTCATTCCCCTCTCATTCGCCCCCACTTCACAGTAGAAGCCTCAAACAAGGTTCTAAAGACTGTTGACATCTAGTGGAAGCCTTAGTAAGTGCAACATGACCCCATTTCCACTGTATCTTGGATAAGCAAAGAGTTGAAAAACTACAAACCTCAGATTTCCCACTTCCTGGTTGGATTTTTTCTCAGGTTTTTGCCTGCCATATGAGTTCTGTTATACTCACAGACATCATTCAAACAGTTTTAGAATGAGTGTTTTATATCCAAATCTACTAAAAATATGCATATCCAAGCATCTGGGCCTGAGTAGCAGGCAGTTTACTCTGGGCACGCTTTTCATCCGGACTTGAAAAAACTGCCCCCTACCCCAAAGAAGTTAAAGAAGCAATAAAACTGGCCTTCTTTGGACTAGTTGAGTGTCTGGAGCATCAGCATTTGTGGGTTCGATTACAGGCTCAAAATGGCCAGAAACAAGAACTTTCTTATGAAACTTGTCAGTCTATTCTTCTTCTGAGAAATGAAGGCTATTACATGCGAGAAATTGCCAAGAAACGGAATATCTCGTACAACGCTGTGTACTACTCCCTTCACAAAACAGCGCAAACTGGCTCTAACCAGAATAGAAAGAGGAGTGGGAGGCCCGGTGCACAACTGAGCAAGAGGACAAGTACATTAGAGTGTCTAGTCTGAGAAACAGACGCCTCACAAGTCCTCAACGGGCAGCTTCATTGAATAGTTCCCGCAAAACACTAGTCTCAACGTCAACAGTGAAGAGGTGATTCAGGGAAGAACACAGACACTGGACAGGGGAACTCTACCTCGAAGGCCAGCATCCCGGAGTCGCCTCTTCACTGTTGACGTTGAGACTGGACAGAGGAACTCTGCCTAGAAGGCCAGCATCCCGGAGTCGCCTCTTCACTGTTGACGTTGAGACTGGTGTTTTGGGGTACAGTTCAGTCGGACAACGTCTGACCCGGCTCCCAGAGTTCAGCCAGACCACGTCTATCCAGGCTCACAGAGAGAATTCAGTGGGACAATGTCCGGCCTGGTTGTTTATTTGTTAAAATAATCAGAGGCGAGCTGAGGGTCAAGGGCTGAGGGTTAGTTTGAGGTAATATCTCATCTGAGGGTTGAGCTGGAACTCTGAAACAGATTTCTAACAGAGCTGGAATACTAAACTCTGAAACAGCTTTAACAGCTTTCTATCTTAGCTGGAATATTGAATTCTGAAACAGCTTTCTAACTAAGATCGAACACTGATATCTGAAACAGTTTCTAACTTAGCTGGAATACTGATCTCTGAAACAGCTTTCTCAATCAATCAATCAATCAAGTTTATTTTATATAGCCCTTCGTACATCAGCTAATATCTCGAAGTGCTGTACAGAAACCTAGAAAGCATGGTCAAATAATAATCAGGAATAAATGTCAGTTGGCTTTTCATAGCCGATAATTAAGACATAAATACATGAAATAAATACATAAATACAATACTTTCTAACATAAATACATGAAAACATATACTTGTCTGTGTGTTATTAGTTTCAGCAGACTGTGTTTGTCTATTGTTGTGACTTAGATGAAGATCAGATCACATTTTATGACCAGTTTATGCAGATATCCAGGTATTTCCTAAGAGTTCAGATCATTTTTCTTGTCACTGTAAACTTCATTATCATTACAATTTGCATGCTGACTGTAGGAATGTCCACCAGGGCTGTTGCTAGAGAACTGAATGTTATTTCTCAACCATAAGCCTCCTCCAACGTTGTTTTAGAGAATTTTGGAGCACATCCAACCGGTCTCACAACCCACAGACCACATGTAACCACGCCAGTCCTGGACCTTCACATTTGGATACATCACCTGTGGGATCATCTGAGACCAGCCACACGGACAATTGATGAATCTGTGGGTTTTCACAACTGAAAAATTTCTCCACAAACTGTCAGAAACCAGCTCTGGGAAGCTTATCTGCATCCTCGTCGTCCTCAACGTGGTCTTGAACTGACTGCAGTCCAGCGTCGCAACAGACTTCAGTGGGCAAATACTTTCGATGGCCACTGGCACGCTGGGGAAGTGTGCTCTTCACGAATTAATCCTGATTTCAACTGTACCGGGAAGATGACAGACAACATGTATGGTGTCGTGTGGGCGAGCGGTTTGCTGATGTCAACGTTGTGAACAGAGTGCCCCATGTTGGCAGTGGGGCTATGGTGTGGGCAGGCATAAGCTACGGACAACAAACACAATTGCATTTTATCGATGGCAATGTGAATGCACATTGATACTGTGAAGAGATCCTGTGGCCCATTATCGTGCCATACCACTGCATTATCTCGGTGACCAGCCACTACACTATATTATCTTAGTGACCAACAGTGACAACAGCCACTACACTATATTATCTTAGTGACCAGCCACTACACTATAATATCTCAGTGACCAGACACTACACTATATTATCTTAGTGACCAGCCACTACACTATATTATCTTAGTGACCAGCCACTACACTATAATATCTCAGTGACCAGCCACTACACTATATTATCTTAGTGACCAGCCACTACACTATAATATCTCAGTGACCAGCCACTACACTACATTATCTTAGTGACCAGCCACTACACTATATTATCTTAGTGACCAGCCACTACACTATAATATCTCAGTGACCAGCCACTACACTATATTATCTTAGTGACCAGCCACTACACTATAATATCTCAGTGACCAGCCACTACACTACATTATCTTAGTGACCAGCCACTACACTATATTATCTCAGTGACCAGCCACTACACTATATTATCTCAGTGACCAGCCACTACACTATATTATCTCGGTGACCAGCCACTACACTAAATTATCTCAGTGACCAGCCACTACACTATATTATCTCAGTGACCAGCCACTATAATATACTATCTTAGTGACCAGCCACTACAGTAACTACAGGCAATACACTAAATTATCTCAGTGACCAGCCACTATAATATACTATCTTAGTGACCAGCCACTATAATATATTATCTTAGTGACCAGCCACTATAATATATTATCTTAGTGACCAGCCACTACACTATAATATCTCAGTGACCAGCCACTACACTATATTATCTTAGTGACCAGCCACTACACTATAATATCTCAGTGACCAGCCACTACACTACATTATCTTAGTGACCAGCCACTATAATATACTATCTTAGTGACCAGCCACTATAATATATTATCTTAGTGACCAGCCACTATAATATATTATCTTAGTGACCAGCCACTATAATATATTATCTTAGTAACCAGCCACTACAGTGGCTACAGGCACTACACTATATTATCTCAGTGACCAACCACTACAGTGACTACAGCCACTACACATCTTATCTTAGTGACCAGCCACCACAGTGACTACAGCCACTACACTACATTATCTTAATGACCAGCCACTACACTACATTATCTTAATGACCAGCCACTACAGTACATTATCTTAATGACCAGCCACTACACTACATTATCTTAATGACCAGCCACTACACTACATTATCTTAATGACCAGCCACTACACTACATTATCTTAATGACCAGCCACTACACTACATTATCTTAATGACCAGCCACTACACTACATTATCTTAATGACCAGCCACTACACTACATTATCTTAATGACCAGCCACTACACATCTTATCTTAGTGACCAGCCACCACAGTGACTACAGCCACTACACTACATTATCTTAATGACCAGCCACTACACTACATTATCTTAATGACCAGCCACTACACTACATTATCTTAGTGACCAGCCACCACAGTGACTACAGCCACTACACTACATTATCTTAATGACCAGCCACTACACTACATTATCTTAATGACCAGCCACTACACTACATTATCTTAATGACCAGCCACTACACTACATTATCTTAATGACCAGCCACTACACTACATTATCTTAATGACCAGCCACTACACTACATTATCTCAGTGACTCAGTATCTCAGTGCATTCAACATGTCAATACCTCTCAGTGATGAAGTCAATCTCAAGATTGACATGAAGTGGTGTCGGAGGGCCAGTAGGAGGTGATTGGGGACATTGCCCTTTGTAGGGCACTGTCTTTCGGATGGGACGTTAAACAGGTGTCCTTACTCTGTGGTCACTTAAAATCACATGGCACTTATCGTTAACCCCGGTGTCCTGGCTAAATTCCCAATCTGGCCCACCATCATGGTCACCTAATCATCCCCAGTTTACAATTGGCTCATTCATCCCCCCTCCTTTCCCCTTTAACTATTCTCCACATCATTGCTGTAAATAAGAATGTGTTCTCAGTCAACTTACCTGGTAAAATATGGGTAAAATAAATATTATTAATGTCAGCTCTTCGTGTACATTTAAGGGCCAGCCGTGCTGCCCTGTTCTGGGCCAATTGTACTTTTCCTAAGTCCGTATTTGGAACACTTTACCACACGACTGGACAGGAGTCAAGGTGGAACAAAACAAGGGCCTTTATGAGCAGCCTTGTTGATAAGGATGTTAAGTAGTCAGAACAGCACTTTATTGTGGACAGACCTCTCCCCGTCTGGCTCTGAGGAGCATTCCTCGGAGACAAGACCTACCCCAAACTATTCTATGAAATTACATATTGTATTCTGTCTCTGTTGTCATTCAGATAAGCCTGTACTATATGGAGGTACTGTAGGTGAAGGTTTAACTCAGAGACATTTCGAGGTTTTCAAGCATCTGCTCATTTATGTCCTGTCACAAGTCTACAAGTCTGAAAAGCATGTTTCCTTTTATCTAATATTAGGTTTTGTTCGAAGATCTGATAACATTCAGTATAAAAAATATGCAAAAATACAGAAAATAAGAAAGGGGATGGCTTGGGATACCTTTTCACAGCACTGTATATATACACTTTATACTGAGTGTACAAACCATTATGAGCTCTTTCCATGATAGACTGACCAGGTGAATCCAGGTGAAAGGGTCCCGAAGACCTGACCAGGTGAATCCAGGTGAAAGCTATTGTAGTGGGTGGGTCCCGAAGACCTGACCAGGTGAATCCAGGTGAAAGCTATTGTAGTGAGTGGGTCCCGAAGACCCTCCCCATTATTGTTGAAGGAGACCTTAAGATTCATATGTTTTGCCGCAGGCCTTATAATAAGATACTGTTGCTATGTGTCTAAAAACTCCACCACTATACGTTGCACAAGCACCTATATTAGTCTTTGTGGTTAAGCCCTGGCTGTTGTGAGAGGGCGCTTGCAGGCCAGGTCTGAGTCAGACCGAAACTAGATAAATAGAAGTAACCACTGTCTGGTTTTGATATTTTGATCTTGTGTGACAGTGGACAATGCTAATGAATTCAGAGAAGCTACTGTACTAGGTTGCCTTATAAGGTAACCTCAGCTTAATGATAGACACATGCATTGACGTAGGTGATTATACCACTAGGGAGTGATCACATGTATAAAATCAGCTACGCCCTTAGGTGGGGTGCAGAACTTACTCTGAAACATGCGTGCTGTGTTCCCGTTGTCAACTTCTGTCTGCAACTGCATTAAATAAAAGGTTTGATTGGTTTACTTAAAGAAGATATTGTCTGACTGCTGATTTCACCAATAAGCCAAAGATTGACAAGGGACGAGGAACCTACCCCGACACTGTGATACCTTTCTGTTAAATCCACTTCATATCAGTGTAAATGAAGGGGAAGAAGGGTTTTTAACCCTGTGTTAAAACAACACATAAACTTTGATTTTACAGGTATAATGCATTACAGTTTTCCATGGCAGGCCGGGTTATGGGGACAAACCTGGAGTTGGCTTTGGCTGGGATAGCTGGAGTTGGCTTTGGCTGGGAAAGCTGGGGATGGAGTTTGCTGGGGATGGCTGGGGCTGGCGATGGCTGGAGTTGGGGCTGGGTCCAATGCTCGCCCCGGTCGGCGACAGGAACAGAATCTGTAGCAGTGGAATGTGTTCGATCAGCTTCGTTCTGATTCCGAGATCTGATTCGTCTGGACCAAGTATTCACTGTCCCATGTCATCGGCTGGTTGGTGTGTGTCTGTTGTTCAGGCTGCCATTTCTTTCCTGTCTGGTAGTAGCAGGCTGTAATAGTGCCTGTGTGTCCCTGGTGTAGAGGAGTCAAACGCAAGACAGCAGATCTGAGTCATAAACGTAATATACTCAAATATTAACAAATACAATACAATAAATCGAGCTCCACAATAACGGACAGTATTACAAACAAACAAACAATCACTCACAAACAAACATGGTGGAACAGAGGTTAAATAATGAACAAGTAATTGGGGGAATGAAACCAGGTTGTGTAAGACAAGGACAAAACAAATGGAAAATGAAAAGTGGATCGGCGATGGCTAGAAGGCCGGTGACGTCGACCTGCCGAACGCCGCCCGAACAAGGAGAGGGACCGACTTCGGCGGAAGTCGTGACACAGGCCCTGTCTCTGTCCTTGCCATGCTAGCTGACAGCGCTGCTCTGTGTTAGTTAACAGGGTCTGGTCTGAGAGGAGAAAGGACAGTAGCAGGTGCTGAGTAGACTCCTAGGTTGCCTCCCTCAATACACCCTATTCCCATATACCCTATGGCCCCCGGTTAAAAGTAGTGCACTATATAGGGAATAGGGTTCCATAGGGCTCTGGTCTAAAGTAGTGCACTATATAGGGAATAGGGTTCTATAGGGCTCTGGTCTAAAGTAGTGCACTATATAGGGAATAGGGTTCTATAGGGCTCTGGTCTAAAGTAGTGCACTATATAGGGAATACGGTGTCATTTGGGATGACCCCATCAATAGATCATACAGCAGTGATATCCCACCTATTGGTACAGCATCATTTAGGCATCGAGGTCCATTAAATTTGTGTAACATATTTAAGGTGGCGTTTGTAGTTTCTAAATTACACACCCCAAATAAACCAAACTACTAAGGACTCTCAGACACTCATACACTAACATGGATGTACGGACACACACACACACACACACACTCAGGCACATGGACACACACACACTCAGCCCCACTATAATAATGTGATTCTAGCACAACCCTGTCCAGGCAGCCTTTGTGTGTGTGTGTGTGTGTGTGTGTGTGTGTGTGTGGTGTGTCCACCTGTTGCCACCCGGCCCGATCCTGCTGTGATTTATTGTAAGCAGGGAGGGAATGACATTTCAGAAAGCTGTTGTTTGCTCCTCATTCACACAGCCTTCTGGGAGTATTGTGCTGTCATGAGTTTTGGTTTATGTGCGTGTGAAGGTATAAAAAGGGGATTAAATTTACTGTCAAATTCACACAAAAAAATAAACACAATATTGCAACGTACAATGTGTGCAGTTAACTACCAGCCTTCAAAGTTTAACACAGACCACGAGGAGTGTAAAATCTAATAATAGGATTATTATTGCCGACAGATTAGGTGAACTCGTTCTCGCAATACAGTGGGGAGCTATCTGTATTCCTTCATCCATGAACAGGCTGAAACAACATGCCAGTCTGTCAATAGTTAAACCACAACTGAGACACTTCCTGTGTGTGTTGACTGAAGCCTCCAGGCAGCCTGCTACTCACTTTAACATATCAATATTACTGTACTGCCCTCTTGAGGCTGGTGAGAGAGCTACACACTGCAATAAGAATAGATTTACAGGCTCCGCATTAGTTTTACTGGAGATTTGGCATAGAACACCTCAGCACCCTCTTCGGACTGACTAGAAAAGTACAACACACAGCCCTATTCACTCTGCACTGCCCTCTAGTGTTATAGAAGGTAACTACACCCTGCACTGCCCTCTAGTGTTATAGAAGGTAACTACACCCTGCACTGTCCTCTAGTGTTATAGAAGGTAACTACACCCTGCACTGCCCTCTAGTGTTATAGAAGGTAACTACACCCTGCACTGCCCTCTAGTGTTATAGAAGGTAACTACACCCTGCACTGTCCTCTAGTGTTATAGAAGGTAACTACACCCTGCACTGTCCTCTAGTGTTATAGAAGGTAACTACACCCTGCACTGTCCTCTAGTGTTATAGAAGGTAACTACATCCTGCACTGCCCTCTAGCGTTATAGAAGGTAACTACACCCTGCACTGTCCTCTAGTGTTATAGAAGGTAACTACACCCTGCACTGTCCTCTAGTGTTATAGAAGGTAACTACACCCTGCACTGTCCTCTAGTGTTATAGAAGGTAACTACACCCTGCACTGCTCTCTAGTGTTATAGAAGGTAACTACACCCTGCACTGTCCTCTAGTGTTATAGAAGGTAACTACACCCTGCACTGCCCTCTAGTGTTACAGAAGGTAACTACACCCTGCACTGCCCTCTAGTGTTACAGAAGGTAACTACACCCTGCACTGCCCTCTAGTGTTATAGAAGGTAACTACACCCTGCACTGTCCTCTAGTGTTATAGAAGGTAACTACACCCTGCACTGCCCTCTAGTGTTATAGAAGGTAACTACACCCTGCACTGTCCTCTAGTGTTATAGAAGGTAACTACACCCTGCACTGTCCTCTAGTGTTATAGAAGGTAACTACACCCTGCACTGTCCTCTAGTGTTATAGAAGGTAACTACACCCTGCACTGCCCTCTAGTGTTATAGAAGGTAACTACACCCTGCACTGTCCTCTAGTGTTATAGAAGGTAACTACACCCTGCACTGTCCTCTAGTGTTATAGAAGGTAACTACACCCTGCACTGCCCTCTAGTGTTATAGAAGGTAACTACACCCTGCACTGTCCTCTAGTGTTATAGAAGGTAACTACACCCTGAACTGTCCTCTAGTGTTATAGAAGGTAACTACACCCTGCACTGTCCTCTAGTGTTATAGAAGGTAACTACACCCTGCACTGCCCTCTAGTGTAATAGAAGGTAACTACACCCTGCACTGCCCTCTAGTGTTATAGAAGGTAACTACACCCTGCACTGCCCTCTAGTGATATAGAAGGTAACTACACCCTGCACTGCCCTCTAGTGTTATAGAAGGTAACTACACTCTGCACTGCCTTTTAGTGTTACAGAAGGTAACTACACCCTGCACTGCCTTTTAGTGTTATAGAAGGTAACTACACCCTGCACTGTCCTCTAGTGTTATAGAAGGTAACTACACCCTGCACTGTCCTCTAGTGTTATAGAAGGTAACTACACCCTGCACTGTCCTCTAGTGTTATAGAAGGTAACTACACCCTGCACTGCCCTCTAGTGTTATAGAAGGTAACTACACCCTGCACTGCCCTCTAGTGTTATATAAGGTAACTACACCCTGCACTGCCTTTTAGTGTTATAGAAGGTAACTACACCCTGCACTGCCCTCTAGTGTTATAGAAGGTAACTACACCCTGCACTGTCCTCTAGTGTTATAGAAGGTAACTACACCCTGCACTGCCCTCTAGTGTTATAGAAGGTAACTACACCCTGCACTGCCCTCTAGTGTTATAGAAGGTAACTACACCCTGCACTGTCCTCTAGTGTTATAGAAGGTAACTACACCCTGCACTGTCCTCTAGTGTTATAGAAGGTAACTACACCCTGCACTGCCCTCTAGTGTTATAGAAGGTAACTACACCCTGCACTGTCCTCTAGTGTTATAGAAGGTAACTACACCCTGCACTGTCCTCTAGTGTTATAGAAGGTAACTACACCCTGCACTGTCCTCTAGTGTTATAGAAGGTAACTACACCCTGCACTGCCCTCTAGTGTTATAGAAGGTAACTACACCCTGCACTGTCCTCTAGTGTTATAGAAGGTAACTACACCCTGAACTGTCCTCTAGTGTTATAGAAGGTAACTACACCCTGCACTGCCCTCTAGTGTTATAGAAGGTAACTACACCCTGCACTGTCCTCTAGTGTTATAGAAGGTAACTACACCCTGCACTGTCCTCTAGTGTTATAGAAGGTAACTACACCCTGCACTGTCCTCTAGTGTTATAGAAGGTAACTACACCCTGCACTGCCCTCTAGTGTAATAGAAGGTAACTACACCCTGCACTGCCCTCTAGTATTATAGAAGGTAACTACACCCTGCACTGCCCTCTAGTGCTATAGAAGGTAACTACACCCTGCACTGCCCTCTAGTATTATAGAAGGTAACTACACTCTGCACTGCCTTTTAGTGTTACAGAAGGTAACTACACCCTGCACTGCCTTTTAGTGTTATAGAAGGTAACTACACCCTGCACTGTCCTCTAGTGTTATAGAAGGTAACTACACCCTGCACTGTCCTCTAGTGTTATAGAAGGTAACTACACCCTGCACTGTCCTCTAGTGTTATAGAAGGTAACTACACCCTGCACTGCCCTCTAGTGTTATAGAAGGTAACTACACCCTGCACTGCCCTCTAGTGTTATATAAGGTAACTACACCCTGCACTGCCTTTTAGTGTTATAGAAGGTAACTACACCCTGCACTGCCTTTTAGTGTTATAGAAGGTAACTACACCCTGCACTGCCCTCTAGTGTTATAGAAGGTAACTACACCCTGCACTGTCCTCTAGTGTTATAGAAGGTAACTACACCCTGCACTGTCCTCTAGTGTTATATAAGGTAACTACACCCTGCACTGCCCTCTAGTGTTATAGAAGGTAACTACACCCTGCACTGTCCTCTAGTGTTATAGAAGGTAACTACACCCTGCACGGCCCTCTAGTGTAATAGAAGGTAACTACACCCTGCACTGCCCTCTAGTGTTATAGAAGGTAACTACACCCTGCACTGCCCTCTAGTGATATAGAAGGTAACTACACCCTGCACTGCCCTCTAGTGTTATAGAAGGTAACTACACTCTGCACTGCCTTTTAGTGTTACAGAAGGTAACTACACCCTGCACTGCCTTTTAGTGTTATATAAGGTAACTACACCCTGCACTGCCTTTTAGTGTTATAGAAGGTAACTACACCCTGCACTGCCTTTTAGTGTTATAGAAGGTAACTACACCCTGCACTGCCCTCTAGTGTTATAGAAGGTAACTACACCCTGCACTGTCCTCTAGTGTTATAGAAGGTAAATACAACCTGCACTGTCCTCTAGTGTTATAGAAGGTAACTACACCCTGCACTGCCCTCTAGTGTTATAGAAGGTAACTACACCCTGCACTGCCCTCTAGTGTTATAGAAGGTAACTACACCCTGCACTGTCCTCTAGTGTTATAGAAGGTAACTACACCCTGCACTGCCCTTGTAGTGTTATAGAAGGTAACTACACCATGCACTGCCCTCTAGTGTTATAGAAGGTAACTACACCCTGCACTGCCTTTTAGTGTTATAGAAGGTAACTACACCTTGCACTGCCTTTTAGTGTTATAGAAGGTAACTACACCCTGCACTGCCCTCTAGTGTTATAGAAGGTAACTACACCCTGCACTGCCCTCTAGTGTTATATAAGGTAACTACACCCTGCACTGTCCTCTAGTGTTATAGAAGGTAACTACACCCTGCACTGCCCTCTAGTGTTATAGAAGGTAACTACACCCTGCACTGTCCTCTAGTGTTATAGAAGGTAACTACACCCTGAACTGCCCTCTAGTGTTATAGAAGGTAACTACACCCTGCACTGCCCTCTAGTGTTATAGAAGGTAACTACACCCTGCACTGTCCTCTAGTGTTATAGAAGGTAACTACACCCTGCACTGTCCTCTAGTGTTATATAAGGTAACTACACCCTGCACTGCCCTCTAGTGTTATAGAAGGTAACTACACCCTGCACTGCCCTCTAGTGTTAGAGAAGGTAACTACACCCTGCACGGCCCTCTAGTGTTATAGAAGGTAACTACACCCTGCACTGTCCTCTAGTGTTATAGAAGGTAACTACACCCTGCACTGTCCTCTAGTGTTATAGAAGGTAACTACACCCTGCACTGTCCTCTAGTGTTATAGAAGGTAACTACACCCTGCACTTTCCTCTAGTGTTATAGAAGGTAACTACACCCTGCACTGTCCTCTAGTGTTATAGAAGGTAACTACACCCTGCACTGCCCTCTAGTGTTATAGAAGGTAACTACACCCTGCACTGCCCTCTAGTGTTATAGAAGGTAACTACACCCTGCACTGCCCTCTAGTGTTATAGAAGGTAACTACACCCTGCACTGCCCTCTAGTGTTATAGAAGGTAACTACACCCTGCACTGCCCTCTAGTGTTATAGAAGGTAACTACACCCTGCACTGCCCTCTAGTGTTATAGAAGGTAACTACACCCTGCACTGCCCTCTAGTGTTATAGAAGGTAACTACACCCTGCACTGCCCTCTAGTGTTATAGAAGGTAACTACACCCTGTACCTACACCCTGCACGGCCCTCTAGTGTTATAGAAGGTAACTACACCCTGCACTGTCCTCTAGTGTTATAGAAGGTAACTACACCCTGCACTGTCCTCTAGTGTTATAGAAGGTAACTACACCCTGCACTGTCCTCTAGTGTTATAGAAGGTAACTACACCCTGCACTGCCCTCTAGTGTTATAGAAGGTAACTACACCCTGCACTGTCCTCTAGTGTTATAGAAGGTAACTACACCCTGCACTGCCCTCTAGTGTTATAGAAGGTAACTACACCCTGCACGGCCCTCTACTGTTATAGAAGGTAACTACACCCTGCACTGCCCTCTAGTGTTATAGAAGGTAACTACACCCTGCACTGCCCTCTAGTGTTATAGAAGGTAACTACACCCTGCACTGCCCTCTAGTGTTATAGAAGGTAACTACACCCTGCACTGTCCTCTAGTGTTATAGAAGGTAACTACACCCTGCACTGCCCTTGTAGTGTTATAGAAGGTAACTACACCATGCACTGCCCTCTAGTGTTATAGAAGGTAACTACACCCTGCACTGCCTTTTAGTGTTATAGAAGGTAACTACACCTTGCACTGCCTTTTAGTGTTATAGAAGGTAACTACACCCTGCACTGCCCTCTAGTGTTATAGAAGGTAACTACACCCTGCACTGCCCTCTAGTGTTATATAAGGTAACTACACCCTGCACTGTCCTCTAGTGTTATAGAAGGTAACTACACCCTGCACTGCCCTCTAGTGTTATAGAAGGTAACTACACCCTGCACTGTCCTCTAGTGTTATAGAAGGTAACTACACCCTGAACTGCCCTCTAGTGTTATAGAAGGTAACTACACCCTGCACTGCCCTCTAGTGTTATAGAAGGTAACTACACCCTGCACTGCCCTCTAGTGTTATAGAAGGTAACTACACCCTGCACTGTCCTCTAGTGTTATAGAAGGTAACTACACCCTGCACTGCCCTCTAGTGTTATAGAAGGTAACTACACCCTGCACGGCACTCTAGTGTTATAGAAGGTAACTACACCCTGCACTGTCCTCTAGTGTTATAGAAGGTAACTACACCCTGCACTGTCCTCTAGTGTTATAGAAGGTAACTACACCCTGCACTGTCCTCTAGTGTTATAGAAGGTAACTACACCCTGCACTGCCCTCTAGTGTTATAGAAGGTAACTACACCCTGCACTGCCTACTAGTGTTATAGAAGGTAACTACACCCTGCACTGTCCTCTAGTGTTATAGAAGGTAACTACACCCTGCACTGCCCTCTAGTGTTATAGAAGGTAACTACACCCTGCACGGCCCTCTAGTGTTATAGAAGGTAACTACACCCTGCACTGCCCTCTAGTGTTATAGAAGGTAACTACACCCTGCACGGCCCTCTAGTGTTATAGAAGGTAACTACACCCTGCACTGTCCTCTAGTGTTATAGAAGGTAACTACACCCTGCACTGCCCTCTAGTGTTATAGAAGGTAACTACACCCTGCACTGCCCTCTAGTGTTATAGAAGGTAACTACACCCTGCACTGTCCTCTAGTGTTATAGAAGGTAACTACACCCTGCACTGCCCTCTAGTGTTATAGAAGGTAACTACACCCTGCACTGCCCTCTAGTGTTATAGAAGGTAACTACACCCTGCACGGCCCTCTAGTGTTATAGAAGGTAACTACACCCTGCACTGTCCTCTAGTGTTATAGAAGGTAACTACACCCTGCACTGTCCTCTAGTGTTATAGAAGGTAACTACACCCTGCACTGTCCTCTAGTGTTATAGAAGGTAACTACACCCTGCACTGCCCTCTAGTGTTATAGAAGGTAACTACACCCTGCACTGTCCTCTAGTGTTATAGAAGGTAACTACACCCTGCACTGCCCTCTAGTGTTATAGAAGGTAACTACACCCTGCACGGCCCTCTACTGTTATAGAAGGTAACTACACCCTGCACTGCCCTCTAGTGTTATAGAAGGTAACTACACCCTGCACTGCCCTCTAGTGTTATAGAAGGTAACTACACCCTGCACTGCCCTCTAGTGTTATAGAAGGTAACTACACCCTGCACTGTCCTCTAGTGTTATAGAAGGTAACTACACCCTGCACTGCCCTTGTAGTGTTATAGAAGGTAACTACACCATGCACTGCCCTCTAGTGTTATAGAAGGTAACTACACCCTGCACTGCCTTTTAGTGTTATAGAAGGTAACTACACCTTGCACTGCCTTTTAGTGTTATAGAAGGTAACTACACCCTGCACTGCCCTCTAGTGTTATAGAAGGTAACTACACCCTGCACTGCCCTCTAGTGTTATATAAGGTAACTACACCCTGCACTGTCCTCTAGTGTTATAGAAGGTAACTACACCCTGCACTGCCCTCTAGTGTTATAGAAGGTAACTACACCCTGCACTGTCCTCTAGTGTTATAGAAGGTAACTACACCCTGAACTGCCCTCTAGTGTTATAGAAGGTAACTACACCCTGCACTGCCCTCTAGTGTTATAGAAGGTAACTACACCCTGCACTGCCCTCTAGTGTTATAGAAGGTAACTACACCCTGCACTGTCCTCTAGTGTTATAGAAGGTAACTACACCCTGCACTGCCCTCTAGTGTTATAGAAGGTAACTACACCCTGCACGGCACTCTAGTGTTATAGAAGGTAACTACACCCTGCACTGTCCTCTAGTGTTATAGAAGGTAACTACACCCTGCACTGTCCTCTAGTGTTATAGAAGGTAACTACACCCTGCACTGTCCTCTAGTGTTATAGAAGGTAACTACACCCTGCACTGCCCTCTAGTGTTATAGAAGGTAACTACACCCTGCACTGTCCTCTAGTGTTATAGAAGGTAACTACACACCCTGCACTGCCCTCTAGTGTTATAGAAGGTAACTACACCCTGCACGGCCCTCTAGTGTTATAGAAGGTAACTACACCCTGCACTGCCCTCTAGTGTTATAGAAGGTAACTACACCCTGCACGGCCCTCTAGTGTTATAGAAGGTAACTACACCCTGCACTGTCCTCTAGTGTTATAGAAGGTAACTACACCCTGCACTGTCCTCTAGTGTTATAGAAGGTAACTACACCCTGCACTGTCCTCTAGTGTTATAGAAGGTAACTACACCCTGCACTGCCCTCTAGTGTTATAGAAGGTAACTACACCCTGCACTGTCCTCTTAGTGTTATAGAAGGTAACTACACCCTGCACTGCCTCTAGTGTTATAGAAGGTAACTACACCCTGCACTGCCCTCTAGTGTTATAGAAGGTAACTACACCCTGCACTGCCCTCTAGTGTTATAGAAGGTAACTACACCCTGCACGGCCCTCTAGTGTTATAGAAGGTAACTACACCTGAACTGTCCTCTAGTGTTATAGAAGGTAACTACACCTGCACTGTCCTCTAGTGTTATAGAAGGTAACTACACCCTGCACTGTCCTCTAGTGTTATATAAGGTAACTACACCCTGCACTGCCCTCTAGTGTTATAGAAGGTAACTACACCCTGCACTGCCCTCTAGTGTTATAGAAGGTAACTACACCCTGCACTGTCCTCTAGTGTTATAGAAGGTAAATACAACCTGCACTGTCCTCTAGTGTTATAGAAGGTAACTACACCCTGCACTGCCCTCTAGTGTTATAGAAGGTAACTACACCCTGCACTGCCCTCTAGTGTTATAGAAGGTAACTACACCCTGCACTGTCCTCTAGTGTTATAGAAGGTAACTACACCCTGCACTGCCCTTGTAGTGTTATAGAAGGTAACTACACCATGCACTGCCTTCTAGTGTTATAGAAGGTAACTACACCCTGCACTGCCTTTAGTGTTATAGAAGGTAACTACACCTTGCACTGCCTTTTAGTGTTATAGAAGGTAACTACAACCCTGCACTGCCCTCTAGTGTTATAGAAGGTAACTACACCCTGCACTGCCCTCTAGTGTTATATAAGGTAACTACACCCTGCACTGTCCTCTAGTGTTATAGAAGGTAACTACACCCTGCACTGCCCTCTAGTGTTATAGAAGGTAACTACACCCTGCACTGTCCTCTAGTGTTATAGAAGGTAACTACACCCTGAACTGCCCTCTAGTGTTTAGAAGTAACTACACCCTGCACTGCCCTCTAGTGTTATAGAAGGTAACTACACCCTGCACTGCCCTCTAGTGTTATAGAGGTAACTACACCCTGCACTGTCCTCTAGTGTTATAGAAGGTAACTACACCCTGCACTGCCCTCTAGTGTTATAGAAGGTAACTACACCTGCACGGCACTCTAGTGTTATAGAAGGTAACTACACCCTGCACTGTCCTCTAGTGTTATAGAAGGTACTACACCCTGCACTGTCCTCTAGTGTTATAGAAGGTAACTACACCCTGCACTGTCCTCTAGTGTTATAGAAGGTAACACACCCTGCACTGCCCTCTAGTGTTATAGAAGGTAACTACACCCGCACTGTCCTCTAGTGTTATAGAAGGTAACTACACCCTGCACTGCCCTCTAGTGTTATAGAAGGTAACTACACCCTGCACGGCCCTCTAGTGTTATAGAAGGTACTACACCCCTGCACTGCCCTCTAGTGTTATAGAAGGTAACTACACCCTGCACGGCCCTCTAGTGTTATAGAAGGTAACTACACCCTGCACTGTCCTCTAGTGTTATAGAAGGTAACTACCCCTGCACTGCCCTCTAGTGTTATAGAGGTAACTACACCCTGCACTGCCCTCTAGTGTTATAGAAGGTAACTACACCCTGCACTGTCCTCTAGTGTTATAGAAGGTAACTACACCCTGCACTGTCCTCTAGTGTTATAGAAGGTAACTACACCATGCACTGCCTTCTAGTGTTATAGAAGGTAACTACACCCTGCACTGCCTTTTAGTGTTATAGA
>NW_024058213.1:0-35000 GCF_016432855.1 Salvelinus namaycush
ACCGTTACCTTGGGTGTTCTGACGGAGGGGCGTGTTAACGGGACCGTTACCTTGGTGTGTTCTGACGGAGGGGCGTGTGTTAACGGGACCGTTACCTTGGTGTGTTCACGGAGGGGCGTGTGTGACGGGACCGTTACCTTGGTGTGTTCTGACGGAGGGGGGCGTGTGTTAACGGGACCGTTACCTTGGTGTTCTGACGAGGGGCGTGTGTTAACGGGACCGTTACCTTGGTGTGTTCTGACGGAGGGCGTGTGTTAACGGGACCGTTACCTTGGGGTGTTCTGACGGAGGGGACCGTTACCTTGGTGTGATCTGACGGAGGGGCGTGTGTTAACGGGACCGTTACCTTGGTGTGATTCTGACGGAGGGGACCGTACCTTGGTGTGTTCTGACGGAGGGGCGTGTGTTAACGGGACCGTTACCTTGGTGTGTTCTGACGGAGGGGCGTGTGTTAACGGGACCGTTACCTTGGTGTGTTCTGACGGAGGGGCGTGTGTTAACGGGACCGTTACCTTGGTGTGTTTCTGACGGAGGGGACCGTTACCTTGGTGTGTTCTGACGGAGGGGCGTGTGTTAACGGGACCGTTACCTGGGTGTGTGATCTGACGGAGGGGACCGTTACCTTGGTGTGTTCTGACGGAGGGGCGTGTGTTACGGGACCGTTACCTTGGTGTGTTCTGACGGAGGGCGGTGTTACCCGTTACCTTGGTGTGTTCTGACGGAGGGCGTGTGTTAACGGGACCGTTACCTTGTGTGTTCTGACGGAGGGGCGTGTTTAACGGGGACGTTACCTTGGTGTGATCTGACGGAGGGGCGTGTGTTAACGGGACCGTTACCTTGGTGTGTTCTGACGGAGGGGCGTGTGGTAACGGACCGTTACCTTGGTGTGTTCTGACGGAGGGGCGTTACCTTGGTGTGTTCTGACGGAGGGGCGTGTGTTAACGGACCGTTACCTTGGTGTGTTCTGACGGAGGGGCGTTACCTTGGTGTGTTCTGACGGAGGGGCGTGTGTTAACGGGACCGTTACCTTGGTGTGTTCTGACGGAGGGGCGTTACCTTGGTGTGTTCTGACGGAGGGGCGTGTGTTAACGGGACCGTTACCTTGGTGTGATCTGACGGAGGGGCGTTACCTTGGTGTGTTCTGACGGAGGGGCGTGTGTTAACGGGACCGTTACCTTGGTGTGTTCTGACGGAGGGGCGTTACCTTGGTGTGTTCTGACGGAGGGGCGTTACCTTGGTGTGTTCTGACGGAGGGGACCGTTACCTTGGTGTGTTCTGACGGAGGGGCGTGTGTTAACGGGACCGTTACCTTGGTGTGTTGACGGGACCGTTACCTTGGTGTGTTCTGACGGAGGGGCGTGTGTTGATGGGACCGTTACCTTGGTGTGTTGACGGGACCGTTACCTTGGTGTGATCTGACGGAGGGGCGTGTGTTAACGGGACCGTTACCTTGGTGTGTTCTGACGGAGGGGCGTGTGTTAACGGGACCGTTACCTTGGTGTGTTCTGACGGAGGGGCGTGTGTTGACGGGACCGTTACCTTGGTGTGTTAACGGGACCGTTACCTTGGTGTGTTCTGACGGAGGGGCGTGTGTTGACGGGACCGTTACCTTGGTGTGTTCTGACGGAGGGGCGTGTGTTGACGGGACCGTTACCTTGGTGTGTTCTGACGGAGGGGCGTGTGTTAACGGGACCGTTACCTTGGTGTGTTCTGACGGAGGGGACCGTTACCTTGGTGTGATCTGACGGAGGGGCGTGTGTTAACGGGACCGTTACCTTGGTGTGTTGACGGGACCGTTACCTTGGTGTGTTCTGACGGAGGGGCGTGTGTTAACGGGACCGTTACCTTGGTGTGATCTGACGGAGGGGCGTGTGTTAACGGGACCGTTACCTTGGTGTGTTCTGACGGAGGGGCGTGTGTTAACGGGACCGTTACCTTGGTGTGATCTGACGGAGGGGCGTGTGTTAACGGGACCGTTACCTTGGTGTGATCTGACGGAGGGGCGTGTGTTGACGGGACCGTTACCTTGGTGTGATCTGACGGAGGGGCGTGTGTTAACGGGACCGTTACCTTGGTGTGATCTGACGGAGGGGCGTGTGTTGACGGGACCGTTACCTTGGTGTGATCTGACGGAGGGGCGTGTGTTGACGGGACCGTTACCTTGGTGTGTTCTGACGGAGGGGACCGTTACCTTGGTGTGTTCTGACGGAGGGGCGTGTGTTAACGGGACCGTTACCTTGGTGTGTTCTGACGGAGGGGACCGTTACCTTGGTGTGTTCTGACGGAGGGGACCGTTACCTTGGTGTGATCTGACGGAGGGGCGTGTGTTGACGGGACCGTTACCTTGGTGTGTTCTGACGGAGGGGACCGTTACCTTGGTGTGTTCTGACGGAGGGGACCGTTACCTTGGTGTGTTCTGACGGAGGGGCGTGTGTTAACGGGACCGTTACCTTGGTGTGTTCTGACGGAGGGGACCGTTACCTTGGTGTGTTCTGACGGAGGGGCGTGTGTTAACGGGACCGTTACCTTGGTGTGATCTGACGGAGGGGCGTGTGTTAACGGGACCGTTACCTTGGTGTGTTCTGACGGAGGGGACCGTTACCTTGGTGTGATCTGACGGAGGGGCGTGTGTTAACGGGACCGTTACCTTGGTGTGTTCTGATGGAGGGGCGTTACCTTGGTGTGTTCTGACGGAGGGGACCGTTACCTTGGTGTGTTCTGACGGAGGGGCGTGTGTTAACGGGACCGTTACCTTGGTGTGTTCTGACGGAGGGGCGTGTGTTAACGGGACCGTTACCTTGGTGTGTTCTGATGGAGGGGCGTTACCTTGGTGTGTTCTGACGGAGGGGACCGTTACCTTGGTGTGTTCTGACGGAGGGGACCGTTACCTTGGTGTGTTCTGACGGAGGGGACCGTTACCTTGGTGTGTTCTGACGGAGGGGACCGTTACCTTGGTGTGTTCTGACGGAGGGGACCGTTACCTTGGTGTGTTCTGACGGAGGGGACCGTTACCTTGGTGTGTTCTGACGGAGGGGCGTGTGTTAACGGGACCGTTACCTTGGTGTGTTCTGACGGAGGGGCGTGTGTTAACGGGACCGTTACCTTGGTGTGTTCTGACGGAGGGGCGTGTGTTAACGGGACCGTTACCTTGGTGTGTTCTGACGGAGGGGCGTGTGTTAACGGGACCGTTACCTTGGTGTGTTCTGACGGAGGGGCGTGTGTTGACGGGACCGTTACCTTGGTGTGTTCTGACGGAGGGGCGTGTGTTAACGGGACCGTTACCTTGGTGTGTTCTGACGGAGGGGCGTGTGTTAACGGGACCGTTACCTTGGTGTGTTCTGACGGAGGGGCGTGTGTTAACGGGACCGTTACCTTGGTGTGATCTGACGGAGGGGCGTGTGTTAACGGGACCGTTACCTTGGTGTGTTCTGACGGAGGGGCGTGTGTTAACGGGACCGTTACCTTGGTGTGTTCTGACGGAGGGGCGTGTGTTAACGGGACCGTTACCTTGGTGTGATCTGACGGAGGGGCGTGTGTTAACGGGACCGTTACCTTGGTGTGTTCTGACGGAGGGGCGTGTGTTAACGGGACCGTTACCTTGGTGTGATCTGACGGAGGGGCGTGTGTTGAAGGGACCGTTACCTTGGTGTGTTCTGACGGAGGGGCGTGTGTTAACGGGACCGTTACCTTGGTGTGTTCCGACGGAGGGGCGTGTGTTAACGGGACCGTTACCTTGGTGTGTTCCGATCGCTGTGCGTCGTTGGAGGGATGGAGCACCTGCAGACCGCACATGTCACACACGTCGCCGTGGAGATAGGCACAGTTAAGTCCGTAGCGACACTCCCCCATGGCGGCGTAGGGACACAGAGTCTTCCTCAACTCCTTATTGTCTACCGCTGGGTCTTTCTCTTGCTCCAGCAGAGGACCCATCCTCATCCCTTCAGACTTCACCGGGTCTAATGGGGGAGGGGAAAGAGAAGAGAGCGAAAGGAGAGGGAGGTGAGAGAGCCGGACACAGACACACACCCTTATTAAAGACACATGGAAACAGTCATTGTCATGGCGCCAACAAAATGGTGTCATTTATTTACCTCATTAGTCTGGTGGTCTATAAACCAACTTGTAAATAAAAGATGCTAAAATGGCCCCAAAAGGGAACAAATCAACCAGAAGTGATCCCCTCCCTCTCTTTCTCTCCTCTGACAGAAAAATACCCCTGTTCAGTGGGAGACTGGATTGGGGAGCATTTGGCAGCAGACCAAACAGAAAGGGGATGCTGTGTATTCCAAAATGGCACCCCATTTCCTATATATACTGCCATACTTTTGACCAGCGCCCACAGGGGCGAAAAGTACTGCATTAGTAGGTGACTGACAATACATCATGTCCCCCCTACAGGGAGACAGAGGGACAGACTGACAATACATCATGTCCCCCCTACAGGGAGACAGGAGGGACAGACTGACAATACATCATGTCCCCCCTACAGGGAGACAGGAGGGACAAACTGACAATACATCATGTCCATCCTACAGGGAGACAGGAGGGACAGACTGAAAGAGTCGTATTTACTGACAATACATCATGTCCATCCTACAGGGAGACAGGAGGGACAGACTGAAAGAGTCGTATTTACTGACAATACATCATGTCCATCCTACAGGGAGACAGAGGGACAGACTGACAATATATCATGTCCCCCCTACAGGGAGACAGAGGGACAGACTGACAATACATCATGTCCCCCCTACAGGGAGACAGGAGGGACAGACTGACAATACATCATGTCCCCCCTACAGGGAGACAGGAGGGACAAACTGACAATACATCATGTCCATCCTACAGGGAGACAGGAGGGACAGACTGAAAGAGTCGTATTTACTGACAATACATCATGTCCATCCTACAGGGAGACAGAGGGACAGACTGACAATATATCATGTCCCCCCTACAGGGAGACAGAGGGACAGACTGACAATACATCATGTCCCCCCTACAGGGAGACAGGAGGGACAGACTGACAATACATCATGTCCCCCCTACAGGGAGACAGGAGGGACAGACTGACAATACATCATGTCCCCCCTACAGGGAGACAGAGGGACAGACTGACAATACATCATGTCCCCCCTACAGGGAGACAGGAGGGACAGACTGACAATACATCATGTCCCCCCTACAGGGAGACAGGAGGGACAGACTGACAATACATCATGTCCCCCCTACAGGGAGACAGAGGGACAGACTGACAATACATCATGTCCCCCCTACAGGGAGACAGAGGGACAGACTGACAATACATCATGTACCCCCTACAGGGAGACAGAGGGACAGACTGACAATACATCATGTCCCCCCTACAGGGAGACAGGAGGGACAGACTGACAATACATCATGTCCCCCCTACAGGGAGACAGAGGGACAGACTGACAATACATCATGTCCCCCCTACAGGGAGACAGAGGGACAGACTGACAATACATCATGTCCCCCCTACAGGGAGACAGGAGGGACAGACTGACAATACATCATGTCCATCCTACAGGGAGACAGGAGGGACAGACTGACAATACATCATGTCCCCCCTACAGGGAGACAGGAGGGACAGACTGACAATACATCATGTCCATCCTACAGGGAGACAGGAGGGACAAACTGAAAGATCACAACATTCAAATCATCCATAAAGGCTTTTCCTTTCACACCGTGTCCGGCCACGTGGCAGAAGCTGGCAGCGACTGGCACTGTTGGCATATCAGTGGCTCTGGACACACACCCTTACAGCAAGCTAAGGACACCCTGGCAGGCTGGCACAAACTCACCCTGTCAACAGTTGGGCTAGCTAAGGACACCCTGGCAGGCTGGCACAAACTCACCCTGTCAGCAGTTGGGCTAGCTAAGGACACCCTGGCACAAACTCACCCTGTCAGCAGTTGGGCTAGCTAAGGACACCCTGGCACAAACTCACCCTGTCAGCAGTTGGGCTAGCTAAGGACACCCTGGCACAAACTCACCCTGTCAGCAGTTGGGCTAGCTAAGGACACCCTGGCAGGCTGGCACAAACTCACCCTGTCAGCAGTTGGGCTAGCTAAGGACACCCTGGCAGGCTGGCACAAACTCACCCTGTCAGCAGTTGGGCTAGCTAAGGACACCCTGGCACAAACTCACCCTGTCAGCAGTTGGGCTAGCTAAGGACACCCTGGCACAAACTCACCCTGTCAGCAGTTGGGCTAGCTAAGGACACCCTGGCACAAACTCACCCTGTCAGCAGTTGGGCTAGCTAAGGACACCCTGGCACAAACTCACCCTGTCAGCAGTTGGGCTAGCTAAGGACACCCTGGCACAAACTCACCCTGTCAGCAGTTGGGCTAGCTAAGGACACCCTGGCACAAACTCACCCTGTCAGCAGTTGGGCTAGCTAAGGACACCCTGGCACAAACTCACCCTGTCAGCAGTTGGGCTAGCTAAGGACACCCTGGCACAAACTCACCCTGTCAGCAGTTGGGCTAGCTAAGGACACCCTGGCACAAACTCACCCTGTCAGCAGTTGGGCTAGCTAAGGACACCCTGGCAGACTGGCACAAACTCACCCTGTCAGCAGTTGGGCTAGCTAAGGACACCCTGGCACAAACTCACCCTGTCAGCAGTTGGGCTAGCTAAGGACACCCTGGCACAAACTCACCCTGTCAGCAGTTGGGCTAGCTAAGGACACCCTGGCACAAACTCACCCTGTCAGCAGTTGGGCTAGCTAAGGACACCCTGGCACAAACTCACCCTGTCAGCAGTTGGGCTAGCTAAGGACACCCTGGCACAAACTCACCCTGTCAGCAGTTGGGCTAGCTAAGGACACCCTGGCACAAACTCACCCTGTCAGCAGTTGGGCTAGCTAAGGACACCCTGGCACAAACTCACCCTGTCAGCAGTTGGGCTAGCTAAGGACACCCTGGCACAAACTCACCCTGTCAGCAGTTGGGCTAGCTAAGGACACCCTGGCACAAACTCACCCTGTCAGCAGTTGGGCTAGCTAAGGACACCCTGGCACAAACTCACCCTGTCAGCAGTTGGGCTAGCTAAGGACACCCTGGCACAAACTCACCCTGTCAGCAGTTGGGCTAGCTAAGGACACCCTGGCACAAACTCACCCTGTCAGCAGTTGGGCTAGCTAAGGACACCCTGGCAGACTGGCACAAACTCACCCTGTCAGCAGTTGGGCTAGCTAAGGACACCCTGGCACAAACTCACCCTGTCAGCAGTTGGGCTAGCTAAGGACACCCTGGCACAAACTCACCCTGTCAGCAGTTGGGCTAGCTAAGGACACCCTGGCACAAACTCACCCTGTCAGCAGTTGGGCTAGCTAAGGACACCCTGGCACAAACTCACCCTGTCAGCAGTTGGGCTAGCTAAGGACACCCTGGCACAAACTCACCCTGTCAGCAGTTGGGCTAGCTAAGGACACCCTGGCACAAACTCACCCTGTCAGCAGTTGGGCTAGCTAAGGACACCCTGGCAGACTGGCACAAACTCACCCTGTCAGCAGTTGGGCTAGCTAAGGACACCCTGGCACAAACTCACCCTGTCAGCAGTTGGGCTAGCTAAGGACACCCTGGCACAAACTCACCCTGTCAGCAGTTGGGCTAGCTAAGGACACCCTGGCACAAACTCACCCTGTCAGCAGTTGGGCTAGCTAAGGACACCCTGGCACAAACTCACCCTGTCAGCAGTTGGGCTAGCTAAGGACACCCTGGCACAAACTCACCCTGTCAGCAGTTGGGCTAGCTAAGGACACCCTGGCACAAACTCACCCTGTCAGCAGTTGGGCTAGCTAAGGACACCCTGGCACAAACTCACCCTGTCAGCAGTTGGGCTAGCTAAGGACACCCTGACAGACTGGCACAAACTCACCCTGTCAGCAGTTGGGCTAGCTAAGGACACCCTGGCACAAACTCACCCTGTCAGCAGTTGGGCTAGCTAAGGACACCCTGGCACAAACTCACCCTGTCAGCAGTTGGGCTAGCTAAGGACACCCTGGCACAAACTCACCCTGTCAGCAGTTGGGCTAGCTAAGGACACCCTGGCACAAACTCACCCTGTCAGCAGTTGGGCTAGCTAAGGACACCCTGGCAGACTGGCACAAACTCACCCTGTCAGCAGTTGGGCTAGCTAAGGACACCCTGGCACAAACTCACCCTGTCAGCAGTTGGGCTAGCTAAGGACACCCTGGCACAAACTCACCCTGTCAGCAGTTGGGCTAGCTAAGGACACCCTGGCACAAACTCACCCTGTCAGCAGTTGGGCTAGCTAAGGACACCCTGGCACAAACTCACCCTGTCAGCAGTTGGGCTAGCTAAGGACACCCTGGCACAAACTCACCCTGTCAGCAGTTGGGCTAGCTAAGGACACCCTGGCACAAACTCACCCTGTCAGCAGTTGGGCTAGCTAAGGACACCCTGGCACAAACTCACCCTGTCAGCAGTTGGGCTAGCTAAGGACACCCTGGCACAAACTCACCCTGTCAGCAGTTGGGCTAGCTAAGGACACCCTGGCACAAACTCACCCTGTCAGCAGTTGGGCTAGCTAAGGACACCCTGGCAGGCTGGCACAAACTCACCCTGTCAGCAGTTGGGCTAGCTAAGGACACCCTGGCACAAACTCACCCTGTCAGCAGTTGGGCTAGCTAAGGACACCCTGGCACAAACTCACCCTGTCAGCAGTTGGGCTAGCTAAGGACACCCTGGCACAAACTCACCCTGTCAGCAGTTGGGCTAGCTAAGGACACCCTGGCACAAACTCACCCTGTCAACAGTTGGGCTAGCTAAGGACACCCTGGCACAAACTCACCCTGTCAACAGTTGGGCTAGCTAAGGACACCCTGGCACAAACTCACCCTGTCAGCAGTTGGGCTAGCTAAGGACACCCTCTGCCTCTCAAATGGAACTCTATTCTGTACAGAGCGCACTGATTAAGACCATAGCCCATAGTAACAGGGTGTCATTTTGACCATAGTAACAGGGTGTCATTTTGACCATAGTAACAGGGTGTCATTTTGACCATAGTAACAGGGTGTCATTTTGACCATAGTAACAGGGTGTCATTTTGACCATAGTAACAGGGTGTCATTTTGACCATAGTAACAGGGTGTCATTTTGACCATAGTAACAGGGTGTCATTTTGACCATAGTAACAGGGTGTCATTTTGACCATAGTAACAGGGTGTCATTTTGACCATAGTAACAGGGTGTCATTTTGACCATAGCAACAGGGTGTCATTTTGACCATAGTAACAGGGTGTCATTTTGACCATAGTAACAGGGTGTCATTTTGACCATAGTAACAGGGTGTCATTTTGACCATAGTAACAGGGTGTCATTTTGACCATAGCAACAGGGTGTCATTTTGCCCATAGCAACAGGGTGTCATTTTGCCCATAGCAACAGGGTGTCATTTTGCCCATAGCAACAGGGTGTCATTTTGGACGTAGCTTTGCTCTCCCCCTCCACAGTTGAGCTAGCTAAGGATACCATCTGGGTCCCAAACAGCACCCTATTCCCTATACACACTTAGTGTACAAAACATTAGGAACACCTGACCAGGTGAATCCAGGTGAAAGCTATGATCCCTTATTGATGTCACTTGTTAAATCCACTTCAAAATCAGTGTAGACAAAGGGAAGGAGACAAGTTAAAGAATGATTTTTAAGCCTCGAGACAATTGAGACATGGATTGTGTATGTGTGCCATTCAGAGGGTGAATGGGAAAGACAAATTATTTAAGTGCCTTTGAACAGGAAGTGGTGCCAGGTGCACTGGCACTGTGTCAAGAAATGCAAAGCCGCTGGGTTTTTCACTCTCAATAGTTTCCTGTGTGTGTCAAGAATGATCCACCACCCAAAGGACATCCAGACAAATTGACACAACTGTGGGAAGCACTGGAGTCAACATGGGCCAGCAGCCCTGTGGAACGCCTTCGACATCTTGTAGAACACAGTACGGCTGCACGATTAATCGAATTCAGATGGAAATTGCGATACCAGGGGTAGACAATGTGTGGTGCCTAGTTGGTACCTGGGGCACTCCAGCAACAGGGTTGTCTACCCCTGGTGTGGTGCCTCGTTGGTACCTTGGGCACTCCAGCAACAGGGTTGTCTACCCCTGGTGTGGTGCCTAGTTGGTACCTGGGGCACTCCAGCAACAGGGTTGTCTACCCCTGGTGTGGTGCCTAGTTGGTACCTGGGGCACTCCAGCAACAGGGTTGTCTACCCCTGGTGTGGTGCCTAGTTGGTACCTGGGGCACTCCAGCAACAGGGTTGTCTACCCCTGGTGTGATGCCTAGTTGGTGCCTGGGGCACTCCAGCAACAGGGTTGTCTACCCCTGGTGTGATGCCTAGTTGGTACCTGGGGCACTCCAGCAACAGGGTTGTCTACCCCTGGTGTGGTGCCTAGTTGGTACCTGGGGCACTCCAGCAACAGGGTTGTCTACCCCTACACCAGCTGAACCCTACATTAGTTTGACAGTACACTTTATTGATGAGGAGTTTCAACTGAAAGGTTGGTGATCGCAAACCTCAAGACTTCCCCGGAGATCACATGGCTCTGGGGTGGAGAGAAGATTTAGCAGCCTGGGGCCTGAATGAGGACCAGTCAGTGTGACAGGGTGGAGAGAAGATTTAGCAGCCTGGGGCCTGAATGAGGACCAGTCAGTGTGACAGGGTGGAGAGGAGATTTAGCAGCCTGGGGCCTGAATGAGGACCAGTCAGTGTGACAGGGTGGAGAGAAGATTTAGCAGCCTGGGGCCTGAATGAGGACCAGTCAGTGTGACAGGGTGGAGAGGAGATTTAGCAGCCTGGGGCCTGAATGAGGACCAGTCAGTGTGACAGGGTGGAGAGGAGATTTAGCAGCCTGGGGCCTGAATGAGGACCAGTCAGTGTGACAGGGATGGAGAGAAGATTTAGCAGCCTGGGGCCTGAATGAGGACCAGTCAGTGTGACAGGGTGGAGAGAAGATTTAGCAGCCTGGGGCCTGAATGAGGACCAGTCAGTGTGATAATCACAACGTGGCAAAGACCACCGCGTTGAATGACTGGACCAGACAGGCTGCACCTTGCTATCGGTACGTGTTACATGTTTTTAAGGCACTTTAACTTACAATTATAATAATCATTGTGTATTTATGTACAAGTAGGCTCAATCACAAGCTTCCTAGACACACTCACCCCTTCCACAATAGTACGGCTGGCCTGGTACAAACTCTGCAGCCATAACCCAGTCCCCTGCCCCGGATCCATGAGGGTTCTCTGGGCCGTCCGCTGACTCACCACCCGCTGATCCACTGGGAACGGGGGCCGGGGCGCTGGCGGTGAGGGACGTAGGAGTGAGAAGGGCGCAGGCGGAGGCAGAGGACGGCAGCGACGGCTTGGGCCCAGGCATGTCTTCTTTAGAGTGTTCAAACCTGGAGGGAGAGAGAGGGAGGGAGAAGGGGGGAGAGAGAGGGAGGGAGAAGGTGGGGGGGAGAAGGGGATGAGAGAGGGAGGGATAAGGGGGTGGTGGGGGGGGTCAGAGGAGGCAGAGAAAGAATAATGTAAACGATTCAATGTTAAGGTTTATCTAGGCTATCAAAATAATGTCATCCAGTCCTCAAGGTATTTTCTTGCAGGGAACTGAACTCATCTTGCAACCAACTTTTAATTGAAGACAAAGCTTCACCGTCACTCCCTCAGAACTGTTCACTACTGATATCTATATTATTTATTTAACCTTTAACTAGGCAAGTCAATTAAGATCAAATTCTTATTTACAATGACGGCCTACCAGGGGCAGAAGGACAGATTTTTACCTTGTCAGCTCGGGGATTCGATCTAGCAACCTTTCGGTTACTAGATCACCACTCTAACCACTAGGCTACCTGCCGCCCCTATACTACTACGTTGGGTGGTTATAACATTGGGGTCCCACAAGGGTCAATATTAGGCCCCCTTCTGTTTACCATCTATATAAAATGATCTCCCACAAGTTAACATGCAGACGTATGCAGACTATATGTACACTCAAAACAACAAGACTAGTTGTTAACAAGTTAACTAAAGCTACGGTACGTGTTTCTAAAAACGGATGACTAATTCTTACCGCCATTTTAATAAAATCGACAAGATCGGACTTCTCTTAGAAATCCATTGATTCTTCCCAACCAGCTGTTCTTGTTAAATGGGGAGAATCTGAATGTTGGTGTCTAGCTTCGGGTCTGTGAATGTTGGTGTCTAGCTTCGGGTCTGTGAAAGTTGGTGTCTAGCTTCGGGTCTGTGAAAGTTGGTGTCTAACGTCGGGTCTCTGAAAGTTGGTGTCTAACGTCGGGTCTCTGAAAGTTGGTGTCTAACGTCGGGTCTCTGAAAGTTGGTGTCTAACGTCGGGTCTCTGAAAGTTGGTGTCTAACGTCGGGTCTCTGAAAGTTGGTGTCTAACGTCGGGTCTCTGAAAGTTGGTGTCTAACGTCGGGTCTCTGAAAGTTGGTGTCTAACGTCGGGTCTCTGAAAGTTGGTGTCTAACGTCGGGTCTCTGAAAGTTGGTGTCTAACGTCGGGTCTCTGAAAGTTGGTGTCTAACGTCGGGTCTCTGAAAGTTGGTGTCTAACGTCGGGTCTCTGAAAGTTGGTGTCTAACGTCGGGTCTCTGAAAGTTGGTGTCTAACGTCGGGTCTCTGAAAGTTGGTGTCTAACGTCGGGTCTCTGAAAGTTGGTGTCTAACGTCGGGTCTCTGAAAGTTGGTGTCTAACGTCGGGTCTCTGAAAGTTGGTGTCTAACGTCGGGTCTCTGAAAGTTGGTGTCTAACGTCGGGTCTCTGAAAGTTGGTGTCTAACGTCGGGTCTCTTTGTGTCATTTTGGACTCCAACTTGACATGTAAGAAACATGTGAAGGTGGTGGTGAACACGGTTAAGTTTGGATTATCTAACTTTAGGTTTTATAAAAAAGGCCTTTCCTTCCTCTGGAGGTCTGCTGTGATCTTCTCACATCAGAGATAATGCCTCACGTCAGAGATAATGCCTCACACGCTGGTCACAAGCAGGAGCTACTATTCTGAAACCATCTGTATCACTCTACAAAAACAAACAAGATTTTTGATAACAAACCAAACAGTTAACCCCCATTGTCATAACATTTACAAACATAATTGATTTAAGTCTGGATAGCTTTAAGCAGTTTGTAGATTAGATGAAAGCCTCTTTAAGAACCTGCATGGTATTGCCCCTCCACCACTATGCCGGCATATCATGCTCAGGGAAAGCCCCTTCAGTATAACAAGGGCAGTAACTAGAGGGGATTGCGTTGTCCCTTTTCGACACAGTAAAAATCGGCCTTCTCTGTTAGAGCTACAATATACTGGAATGCGATGCCCATGGACTTGAGAAGCTGCATTGATTATTGTATTAGTTATATTGAAAACATAGCTCAAATCTTTCCAAACCTGTACACACGAGTACGGTGGTTCCTCATACGTAAGACCACTGTTGTTGTCGTTAGAATGATATATTATTGGATGTCAAATCAAATCAAATGTATTTATATAGCCCTTCTTAACATCAGCTGATATCTCAAAGTGCTGTACAGAAACCCCCAGCCTAAAACCCCAAACAGCAAGCAATGCAGGTGTAGAAGCACGGTAATGGTATGCTGTATTGTTTTAGTCAGTATGTGTATAGTGGCTGTGTAAAGAGGCCCTAACCTGCCCAGGGACTACGGATGCTAATTAGCTTTTGGCTAACCCCGGCACACTTACATGGATGTTATATTATTGTAATATTGATTCATGTGCTTTGTCCCCTATAAATATAGTAACAGTCTACACATATGTATATGTAATCCCAACTGAGTAGTGTAGTCCTAGTCTACACACTATACTACTCAGATGGGATTCTATATACACATCTGTGTAGACTATAACGTTTACATAGCATGTTTCTTTTCAGCTGTCAACATTAAAAACAGAGTGTACAGACCACTGCTATGAAGGAAGTGTCAAGCTGGCAACATGAATAGCAAAGCATAATTCATTTAACAGTTTTAAGGAATTTCTGTAGGATGAATTTTACAGCACGTCTTATCGAGTAATGAACTCTGACCTCTGGACTGGGCCTCGGATTAGACTACAGCTGAAGACCTCTGGGGACTGGGCCTCGGTTTAGACTACAGCTGAAGACCTCTGGGGACTGGGCCTCGGTTTAGACTACAGCTGAAGACCTCTGGGGACTGGGCCTCGGTTTAGACTACAGCTGAAGACCTCTGGGGACTGGGCCTCGGTTTAGACTACAGCTGAAGACCTCTGGGGACTGGGCCTCGGTTTAGACTACAGCTGAAGACCTCTGGGGACTGGGCCTCGGTTTAGACTACAGCTGAAGACCTCTGGGGACTGGGCCTCGGTTTAGACTACAGCTGAAGACCTCTGGGGACTGGGCCTCGGTTTAGACTACAGCTGAAGACCTCTGGGGACTGGGCCTCGGTTTAGACTACAGCTGAAGACCTCTGGGGACTGGGCCTCGGTTTAGACTACAGCTGCTAGCCACCCTGGCCTTACAGACAAACTCAAGCATTGGGCAAACAAGAGGTGCTGAGGGGGGGAGCAAGGACCAGGGGGACGGATAGAGAGACAGGAGAGGGGGATGAGGAACGCATGAGTAAAATGACGGAAGAGCCGTGGAATAACACGAACCAACAGGGGAGGAGGGCAGTCAAAGAGAACAGCAAGGGGAGGAGGGCAGTCAAAGAGAACAGCAAGGGGAGGAGGGCAGTCAAAGAGAACAGCAAGGGGAGGAGGGCAGTCAAAGAGAACAGCAAGGGGAGGAGGGCAGTCAAAGAGAACAGCAAGGGGAGGAGAGCAGTCAAAGAGAACAGCAAGGGGAGGAGGGCAGTCAAAGAGAACAGCAAGGGGGGGAGGGCAGTCAAAGAGAACAGCAAGGGGAGGAGGGCAGTCAAAGAGAACAGCAAGGGGAGGAGGGCAGTCAAAGAGAACAGCAAGGGGAGGAGGGCAGTCAAAGAGAACAGCAAGGGGAGGAGGGCAGTCAAAGAGAACAGCAAGGGGGGGAGGGCAGTCAAAGAGAACAGCAAGGGGAGGAGGGCAGTCAAAGAGAACAGCAAGGGGAGGAGGGCAGACAAAGAGAACAGCAAAGAGACACTTATGCAATTGCCATGCAGGCTGCAGTGCTCTCCATCCTGCCCTGGGGCTGCATCCCAATTGGCACCCGGTTCCCTTTATAGAGCAGTACTTTTGATCAGACCAATGGGCCCTGTTCTAAAGTAGTATACTATATAGGGAATAGGGCTCTGGTCTAAAGTAGTGTACTATATAGGGAATAGGGCCCTGGTCTATAGTAGTGCACTATATAAAGAATAAGGTGCCATTTGGGACCCAGAGAGAACTCCACAACAGCTCCAGGACCCGGTAGTTCATCTACAATAAAGACCCCCAGAGAGGAGCCCATTCTCTGGCTGCCCCTCCTCCTGTCTAACCCCCTCGCTCCTCCTCCACTACCCCTCTTCTTCCTCCCTCCTCCACTACCCCTCTTCTTCCTCCTCTAGCCCCCCTATTCTTCCTCCTCTAGCCCCCCTATTCTTCCTCCTCTAGCCCCCCTATTCTTCCTCCTCTAGCCCCCCTATTCTTCCTCCTCTAGCCCCCCTATGGAATAATGAGGGCTGATACATCTCCATCATATGGACTGATGGAGGAATCTTCCTTATTCCACCCCTCTTCTTCCTCCCTCCTCCAACCCCCCTCTTCTTCCACCCCTCCTATGGAATAATGAGGGCTGATACATCACCATCATATGGACTGACTGATGGAGGAATCTTCCTTCCTCCACCCCTCTTCTTCCTCCCTCTAAATCCTCCTCCTCTAGCCCCCCTATGGAATAATGAGGGCTGATACATCACCATCATATGGACTGACTGATGGTATGTAAAGGAACATTCCTCCAACAGCAGCAGCACAATGCTACACATGTTCCAGTCCTCTCAGTGGGCAGGCTAGTAGTCAAATAAATAGTCTGTATGGAAAAGTAGAAGATATTACCATATCCACCCAGACAGCTAAACAAAACACATTCCCTTTAGGTCTAGTTACATAACAACAACAGGTCAATTAGCCTAGATGTATGTTTCCTACGGACGGACTATGTAAATCCTTGTTATTACCATACATCTAGGCTAGACGGCTAACAAAAGCTAATCGTGTACATTCCAAATTGCACCCTTATTCCTGATATAGTGCACTACATTTGATCAGGGCCCTGGTCAAAAGTAGTGCACTAAATAGGGAAAAGGGAGCCTTTTGGGACACAGACGTTCTCTAAAAACAGACAGTTGACCTGGGAGCATGCTAGCAGCGGTAACTATGGGATGGTAACTACGGGGATGCTGCTAAAAGCAGACAAATAGGAGAGACGCTGTCTGAATGAACTGGTTGAACTCATGTTCTGTCTATAAAACAACTGTGGTGGGAACTAGTGCAGTGAGATGTGTTAGGATTGTGACGTAGGCTCGGACTCCCACGCTGACGGCAGGGCCTGCATTGTGGCTCCTGGATATCATTGGATTTAGCCTATTGTTTTAAAAAACGCAAATAGTAGTCCATTTAAAAATGTTCACGAGTACCCGTTAAGCCCATACAACTCTCAAGTCACATAACAATACATACTCAAGTGAGTCTCTCAACTCGGCACAATTAAAATGCTCTCTCAGGTGTGCCATTTCAGGGCGACTCGCACTTTTCCTTCTCACAACAAAGTGTCACATTTCAGTCTCAATCCCATTTCCCAGCCTGCCATTTTGTTTTTAAAACAGATAACACCATGAAAAGGCCTTGCTTGGGAAAACATTCCTAGGAGTAACAACATCACAGCATAGAAATTGCAACCCAAGATTATTTACACAGTAAGAGACATTGTAGGGCAGTCTGACTTTCTCAGAACACAATGTAAATACGGGTGTTTGATTTGATGGAGTGTTTTTGAGTTGTTGGGTAATTGTCATGTTGACCTAGCTAGCTTGGTGGGTTTGGACAATCTTGCCCACTCCCAACGCTCATTGTAACGACAAACCATATGAGTTGGCAAGACAGCACAAACATCTGGGACCAGGCTAATGTTTTACATTTCAGTCATTTAGCATACGCTCTTATCTAGAGAGACTTACAGTTAAGTGCATTCATCTCCAGATAGCTAGATGGGACAACCACATATCACAGTCATAGTCAGTACATTCATCTCCAGATAGCTAGATGGGACAACCACATATCACAGTCATAGTCAGTACATTCATCTTCAGATAGCTAGGTGGGACAACCACATATCACAGTCATAGTCAGTACATTCATCTCCAGATAGCTAGGTGGGACAACCACATATCTCAGTCAGTCAGTACATTCATCTCCAGATAGCTAGGTGGGACAACCACATATCACAGTCACATAGTCAGTACATTCATCTTCAGATAGCTAGGTGGGACAACCACATATCACAGTCACATAGTCAGTACATTCATCTTCAGATAGCTAGGTGGGACAACCACATATCACAGTCACATAGTCAGTACATTCATCTTCAGATAGCTAGGTGGGACAACCACATATCACAGTCACATAGTCAGTACATTCATCTCCAGATAGCTAGGTGGGACAACCACGAGAAGAGGAGAGAGTAGTGGGAGAGAGAGAGAGAGAGGGCGAAGAATGAGGCTTGCATGACCATATGGGTAGGGATTGAATGGGTAGTGGCTGGAGGAGAGATGGAGACAAAGTAGTGATCAGACATATGGGGGGGGGGGGGGGGGGGGGGGTTGCAGTGAGATCAGTAGGCGATCAGCCACTAGTGAAGATTAAGTCAAGCATATTGCCGGCCTTGTGAGTGGGAGGTGACTGGGAAAGGGTGACGTCAAAGAGGAAAGGACTGGAAAGAAAGAGGGGGAGAGAAATGAAGTCAGTCGTCGGGAGGTTGAAGTTGCCAAGTACGATGAGTGGTGAGGCATCGTTGGGAAATGAGCTCATTAAGATGTCAAGCTCATTGAGGAACTCTCCAAGAGCACCAGAGGGGTATCCTACGAAACAGTTTTTAGGAGTTTAGGGAGGCAACTCAGTTCAACTCGTGATAACCTGTCATACGAAAGTGGCTGTACTTTTAGCCAAGTACGTTTCCATGGCATCAAATTCTTCAGAACTAACCTGCTCTGGGGCAGGTTAAAATATATAACGTCACACATTTAGTAATGACAGAACGCATTTTAAAACTTCATGCAATGTAACACTTTTTGCATGTCTTCATATCGAACGGTGTAGGAAAATAAGAGCTTTGTATTTTATTAGGATCCCCATTAGCTGTTGCAAAAGCAGCAGCTACTCTTCCTGGGCCCCACATGAAACGTGATACAAATCATCATTAGACAAGAACAGCTCAAGGACAGAACTACATAAAAAAAAAAATTAAAAGGCACACGTAGCCTACATATCAATGCATACATACAAACTGTCTAGGTCAAATAGGGGAGAGGCGTTGTGCTGCGAGGTGTTGCTTTATCTGTTTTTTGAAACCAGGTTTGCTGTATATTTGAGCAATATGAGATGGAAGGAAGTTACATGCAATAAGGGCTCTATATAACACTGCACGTTTCCTTGAATTTGTTCTGGATTTGGGGACTATGAAAAGACCCCTGGTGGCATAAGTGTATGTGTCAGAGCTGTGTGCAAGTTGACTATGCAAACAATTTGGGATTTTCAACAAATGAATGTTACTTATTAAAATAAGAAGTGATGCCATCAGTCTCTCCTCAACTCTTAGCCAAGAGAGACGGGCATCGTATTTAAATCAGCCCTCTGTTTACAATGAAGAGCAAAACGTGCCAGTCTGTTCTGGGCCAGCTGCAGCTTAACTAGGTCTTACCTTGCAGCACTGGACCACACGACTGGACAATAACCAAGATTAGACAAAACTAGAGCCTGCAGGACTTGCTTTTTGGAGTGTGGTGTCAGAAAAAAGCAGAGCATCTCTTATTAAGGCTAGACCTCTCCCCATCTTCGCAACCATTGAATCTATATGTTTTGACCATGACAGTTTACCATCTAAGGTAACGCCAAGTAATTGAATCTCCTCAACTTGTTCAACAGCCACAACATTCATTACCAGATTCAGCTGAGGTCTATAACTTAAGGAATGATTTGTACCAAATCCAATGCTCTTAGTTTCAGAGATGTTTAGGACCAGTTTATTACTGGCCACCCATTCCAAAACATACTGCAACTCTTTGTTAAGGGTTTCAGTGACTTCATTAGCTGTGGTTGCTGATGCGTATATGTTTGAATCATCAGCATACACGGACACACATGCTTTGTTTAATGCCAGGTCATTGGTAAAAATAGAAAAGAGGACCAAGAGAGCTGCCCTGCGGTACACCACACTTTACATGTTTGACATTAGAGAAGCTTCCATTAAAGAAAACCCTTTGAGTTCTATTAGATAGATAGTTCTGAATCCACAATATGGCAGAGGTTGAAAAGCCATAACACATAGGTGTTCTCAACAACAGGTTATGGTCAATAATATCAAAGGCTGCACTGAAATCTAACAGTACTGCCCCCACAATCTCCTTATTTTCAATTTCTTTCACCCAATCATCAGTCATGTGTGTCAGTGCAGTACATGTTGAGTGCCCTTCTCTATAAGCATGCTGAAAGTTTTGTTAGTTTGTTTACAGAGAAATAGCATTATATTTGGTCAAACAGTTTTTTCCAAAAGTTTGCTAAGAGCTGGCAGCAAGCTGATAGGTCTGCTGTTAGAACCAGTAAAAGCAGCTTTACCATTCTTGGGTAGTGGAATGACTTTGGCTTCCCTCCAGGCCTGAGGACACAGACTTTCCTCTAGGCTCAGATTAAAAATATGACAGATAGGAGTGGCTATAGAGTCAGCAACCATCCTCAGTAGCTTTTCATCGAAGTTATCAATGCCAGGAGGTTTGTCATTATTGATCGATAACAATCCTTTTCCCACCTCGACCACACTAACTTTACAAAATTCAAACTTGCACTGCTTTTATTTTTTCTTTTGCATGAATTGCTCACTGTTTGTCGAGGGACATTTCCTGCCTACGTTTCCCCACGTCGCCAATGAAATAATCATTAAAATAATTGGCAACATCAAATGGTTTTGTGATGAATTAAGCCATCTGATTGGCTGAAAGATGGAGTTGAATTTGGTCATTCTGCTCAATTTCATTTAAAGTAGTTCTAAGTGTTTTCCCATCATTCTTTATGTCATTGATCTTGGCTTCATAATACAGTTTCTTCTTATTTGTGTTGAGTTTAGTCACATCATTTCTCAATTTGCAGTAAGTCAGCCAGTCAGATGTGTAGCCAGACTTATTAGCCACTTCCTTTTGCCCCATTTCTTTCAACCATACAGTTTTTCAATTCCTCATCAATCCATGGAGACTTAACAGTTCTAACAGTCAGTTTCTAATCTATATTTGCTTCATGGGACACCCCTTTGGTAGGTGATAGATAATGTTAAGCTTGAGTGGACAAGTGACTGACTGCATGGAATTTAAATGAGGAGATGGACAGGTGAGAGAGAGCGAAGAAAAAAATCTCCACTTCGGAGAAAGGAGTAGTCCACCACCGCGACATCCAGACGCTCTCAGACTATGAGAGAAAACGTAGATGAAGAAACAGCAGCTGGGAGGCGCAGTGTTCTCTGGGTAATCCATGTCTCCATCGGGGCAATATAGGCTGATATGACGGCAGATGTTGTCCCATTGCTAGGGCCCTTAATGACCTCTAGCCTGGTTGATCCCCGGTATGGGTGCGTGTAAGCAACGTGAACAACATGTTGACATTAGGAAACCGCTGTGGCGTTTCGTGGCGTTGCGTTCTTAGGTGTCAGATGATTCCCTGGAAAAGCATTCCACTATATAGCCTGCTAACTGTTTTCAGAAGCAAAGCTGACTAACCAGTCACTGACTGCACTAAACATACTGTTTCCTACTGCTGTCTCCGTCAATAGTAAAAACATACTGTTTCCTACTGCTGTCTCAGTCAATACTAAACACACACTGTATCCTACTGCTGTCTCAGTCAATACTAAACACACACTGTATCCTACTGCTGGTGCTGTCTGTCAATACTAAACATACTGTAGCCTGGTGCTGTCTCAGTCAATACTAAACATACTGTATCCTACTGCTGTCTCAGTCAATACTAAACATACTGTATCCTACTGCTGTCTCAGTCAATACTAAACATACTGTATCCTACTGCTGTCTCAGTCAATACTAAACATACTGTATCCTACTGCTGTCTCAGTCAATACTAAACATACTGTATCCTACTGCTGTCTCAGTCAATACTAAACATACTGTATCCTACTGCTGTCTCCGTCAATACTAAACATACTGTATCCTACTGCTGTCTCCGTCAATACTAAACATACTGTATCCTACTGCTGTCTCCGGCAATACTAAACACACACTGTATCCTACTGCTGTCTCCGTCAATACTAAAAACATACTGTATCCTACTGCTGTCTCCGTCAATACTAAAAACATACTGTATCCTACTGCTGTCTCCATCAATACTAAAAACATACTGTATCCTACTGCTGTCTCCATCAATACTAAAAACATACTGCATCCTACTGCTGTCTCCGTCAATACTAAACATACTGTATCCTACTGCTGTCTCCGTCAATACTAAACATACTGTATCCTACTGCTGTCTCCGTCAATACTAAACCTACTGTAGTCTCAGTCAATACTAAAAACATACTGTATCCTACTGCTGTCTCCGTCAATACTAAAAACATACTGTATCCTACTGCTGTCTCAGTCAATACTAAAACGTACTGTATCCTGCAGCCAATGGCCTGCATCTAAGATGTAAACACAGCCTTTGATGAGCCGTCAGTGTGTTAACTAAAGTTAGCTCCCAACGACTGAAATAAGATATCTGTTTGAGTGCAGTTGAAATATGCAGAATGCTATACGAATGGTCTTTATCATTCTTGGCATCCGATCGCAAGGCGCTACAGAGGGTAGTGCGTACGGCCCAGTACATCACTGGGGCCGAGCTCCCTGCCATCCAGGACCTCGATTCCAGGCGGTGTCAGAGGAAGGCCCTAAAAATTGTCAAAGACTCAGCCACCCAAATCGGTACCGATACAGCAAGTTTTGAAACAGGCCCCTGAACAGCTTCTATCCCCAAGCCATAAGACCGCTAAATAGTTAGTTTAAGATGCACTATGCAGACATTGAGCAGGCATTTCTTGGTTACAAAAATTCAAATAATTCACTTAATTTCAGTTTGTGACAAAACAAGCAAACATAGTGTAGAGAATCGTTGTACCAACTGAAATATATTTTCCATTATCAAATATATATTTTTCAGCTATTCGAAGCTAGTGTACAAAACCGAAATAAAAAAAACTTCATGGGAAGCATAGAAATATCGCACATAGAACAGCTCTACCACTTTAGACTCGCTTCCAATAAGAAAGAAATGTGTGTTATAGATCTGTCAATGTGAATTTGGGTTGGGTCGCCCAAAAAGTGACTTATTGCAGCTTTAAATATTTAACCAAGTAGCCGGACGATCTGCACTGACCATGTTCGCACAAACTGCCCCCCCCCACTCACTCAAATACACTGCTGCTACTGTTTATTATCTATTCAGTTCAGTCACTTTACCCCTACCTATATGTACATATCTACCTCAATTACATCGTACCCCTGCACATCTACTCTGTACTGTTACCCCCCTGTGTGTATATAGTCATGTTATCATTACCCATTGACTCTGTACTGTTACCCAGTGTGTATATAGTCAAGTTATCATTACCCATTGACTCTGTACTGTTACCCCCCAGTGTGTATAGTCAAGTTATCATTACCCATTGACTCTGTACTGTTACCCCCCCCTGTGTATATAGTCAAGTTATCATTACCCATTGACTCTGTACTGTTACCCCCCCTGTGTATATAGTCAAGTTATCATTACCCATTGACTCTGTACTGTTACCCCTGTGTGTATATAGTCAAGTTATCATTACCCATTGACTCTGTACTGTTACCCCCCCTGTGTATATAGTCAAGTTATCATTACCCATTGACTCTGTACTGTTACCCCCCCTGTGTATATAGTCATGTTATCATTACCCATTGACTCTGTACTGTTACCCCCCCCTGTGTATATAGTCAAGTTATCATTACCCATTGACTCTGTACTGTTACCCCTGTGTGTATATAGTCAAGTTATCATTACCCATTGACTCTATACTGTTACCCCTGTGTGTATATAGTCATGTTATCATTACCCATTGACTCTGTACTGTTACCCCTGTGTATATAGTCAAGTTATCATTACCCATTGACTCTGTACTGTTACCCCCCTGTGTATAGTCAAGTTATCATTACCCATTGACTCTGTACTGTTACCCCTGTGTGTATATAGTCAAGTTATCATTACCCATTGACTCTGTACTGTTACCCCTGTGTGTATATAGTCAAGTTATCATTACCCATTGACTCTGTACTGTTACCCCCCAGTGTATATAGTCAAGTTATCATTACCCATTGACTCTGTACTGTTACCCAGTGTGTATATAGTCAAGTTATCATTACCCATTGACTCTGTACTGTTACCCCCCAGTGTGTATATAGTCAAGTTATCATTACCCATTGACTCTGTACTGTTACCCCCCAGTGTGTATATAGTCAAGTTATCATTACCCATTGACTCTGTACTGTTACCCCCCAGTGTATATAGTCAAGTTATCATTACCCATTGACTCTGTACTGTTACCCCCCCGTGTATATAGTCAAGTTATCATTACCCATTGACTCTGTACTGTTACCCCCCCGTGTATATAGTCAAGTTATCATTACCCATTGACTCTGTACTGTTACCCCCCTGTGTGTATATAGTCAAGTTATCATTACCCATTGACTCTGTACTGTTACCCCCCCCTGTGTATATAGTCAAGTTATCATTACCCATTGACTCTGTACTGTTACCCCCTGTGTGTATAGTCAAGTTATCATTACCCATTGACTCTGTACTGTTACCCCCCCGTGTATATAGTCAAGTTATCATTACCCATTGACTCTGTACTGTTACCCCTGTGTGTATATAGTCAAGTTATCATTACCCATTGACTCTGTACTGTTACCCCCGTGTGTATAAAGTCAAGTTATCATTACCCATTGACTCTGTACTGTTACCCCCCTGTGTGTATATAGTCATGTTATCATTACCCATTGACTCTGTACTGTTACCCCCCTGTGTGTATATAGTCAAGTTATCATTACCCATTGACTCTGTACTGTTACCCCCCAGTGTGTATATAGTCAAGTTATCATTACCCATTGACTCTGTACTGTTACCCCCCCTGTGTATATAGTCATGTTATCATTACCCATTGACTCTGTACTGTTACCCCTGTGTGTATAGTCAAGTTATCATTACCCATTGACTCTGTACTGTTACCCCTTGTGTGTATATCGTCAAGTTATCATTACCCATTGACTCTGTACTGTTACCCCTGTGTGTATATCGTCAAGTTATCATTACCCATTGACTCTGTACTGTTACCCCCCAGTGTATATAGTCAAGTAATCATTACCCATTGACTCTGTACTGTTACCCCCCCTGTGTATATAGTCATGTTATCATTACCCATTGACTCTGTACTGTTACCCCCCTGTGTGTATATAGTCAAGTTATCATTACCCATTGACTCTGTACTGTTACCCAGTGTGTATATAGTCAAGTTATCATTACCCATTGACTCTGTACTGTTACCCCCCCCTGTGTATATAGTCAAGTTATCATTACCCATTGACTCTGTACTGTTACCCCCCTGTGTATAGTCAAGTTATCATTACCCATTGACTCTGTACTGTTACCCCCCTGTGTATAGTCAAGTTATCATTACCCATTGACTCTGTACTGTTACCCCTGTGTGTATATAGTCAAGTTATCATTACCCATTGACTCTGTACTGTTACCCCATTGCTGCAATCTAAGTTGGGAGCCATTTCACAGCTTGCATAAATAGCATCACATTCCTATAACTAAATAGATTACAAATAATCAAAAAAATATTTACCTGATAGCAGTTTGTCAGACGGTGGTCTCGCGAGCGGTCTCCAGCTGTACTACCTTAAGTACGGATTACGTGATTGGCAGACATAGTACCATGGATAGTACACAAGTTCGGATTGGTTTACAGTTTAGTACTCCGCGGCGTTTGCCTGTCCAGCTAGCGAACTTAAGAACTTTGAAATAATTTGCACGAATTGACTTTGGCAAACAGAAATGTGTTCAGAATAAATACACAAAATGTAAAAACAAGCTCCTCCCTCCACAGTAGTGCTGAGTGGTTAACCAACATTACATGTATTTATTTTTTTTAAACGAATTGAGCGACATTGATTCAATTACTTGAATTCCAATTACTTGAATTCCATTTCGTTCTGGTGTTTGTGAGCCCGACAGTTTCTCTAGAGAGAAATCAAATAATTTGAGAGAAATCTGAGAAATCAATTTCGGAATAATGTAGGATGCTGGAAGTGGTAGTTTCCATTAAGCAAATATTCAACCTAGTTCAGCGCAGAAACGTGGTAATGACCTACAATGACCATAATTCATTGCGCCATTTTTTTTTCCCGGCTCAAAAAGTGATCAGAGAGGAAGAGGCGAAGCGAGAGGTTTTACTCTTGGCAAAAATAAGCACAATGACTTTCTATGGGCTTATTTTGGACCTAAGCTTGTCACCTGCCTTCCTGCCTTTGGGACAATGGCTGCCATTGTTAGGGTCGGAGACATGAGCATCTCATCATTGTTTACAGATCTTTGGACGGATACACTTTTTACGCCTGCTACGTTGGGTTAGATACACTCAGAACACAAGAGAGAGAAACTTACACAACGACAAGAGGGACAGAGACATTTTGTGAAAGTATACCTCATCTACTATGAAGAAGTAGTAAAATGATTGTCAGACAGCTCTGCAGCCATACATAGGCAGGCTAGCTAAATAGGATGACTGAAGACAGTACAGTATGGGCAGGACATGAAGTTAGACGGCCTGGCTGGCTGCTACTGTCTGAACAGAGATGAGATGACTGAAGACAGTACAGTATGGGCAGGACATGAAGTTAGACGGCCTGGCTGGCTGAAGACAGTACAGTATGGGCAGGACATGAAGTTAGACGGCCTGGCTGGCTGCTACTGTCTGAACAGAGATGAGATGACTGAAGACAGTACAGTATGGGCAGGACATGAAGTTAGACGGCCTGGCTGGCTGCTACTGTCTGAACAGAGATGAGATGACTGAAGACAGTACAGTATGGGCAGGACATGAAGTTAGACGGCCTGGCTGGCTGCTACTGTCTGAACAGAGATGAGATGACTGAAGACAGTACAGTATGGGCAGGACATGAAGTTAGACGGCCTGGCTGGCTGCTACTGTCTGAACAGAGATGAGATGACTGAAGACAGTACAGTATGGGCAGGACATGAAGTTAGACGGCCTGGCTGGCTGCTACTGTCTGAACAGAGATGAGATGACTGAAGACAGTACAGTATGGGCAGGACATGAAGTTAGACGGCCTGGCTGGCTGCTACTGTCTGAACAGAGATGAGATGACTGAAGACAGTACAGTATGGGCAGGACATGAAGTTAGACGGCCTGGCTGGCTGCTACTGTCTGAACAGAGATGAGATGACTGAAGACAGTACAGTATGGGCAGGACATGAAGTTAGACGGCCTGGCTGGCTGAAGACAGTACAGTATGGGCAGGACATGAAGTTAGACGGCCTGGCTGGCTGAAGACAGTACAGTATGGGCAGGACATGAAGTTAGACGGCCTGGCTGGCTGCTACTGTCTGAACAGAGATGAGATGACTGAAGACAGTACAGTATGGGCAGGACATGAAGTTAGACGGCCTGGCTGGCTGCTACTGCCTGAACAGAGATGAGATGACTGAAGACAGTACAGTATGGGCAGGACATGAAGTTAGACGGCCTGGCTGGCTGAAGACAGTACAGTATGGGCAGGACATGAAGTTAGACGGCCTGGCTGGCTGCTACTGTCTGAACAGAGATGAGATGACTGAAGACAGTACAGTATGGGCAGGACATGAAGTTAGACGGCCTGGCTGGCTGCTACTGTCTGAACAGAGATGAGATGATTAGGCTACTTTACCCTCTAATTCCTCCCAAACCCGGATCCGGGAGCACCCCCATCAGTAAAAAAGCTGACTAGCATAGCCTAGCATAGCGTCACAAGTAAATACTAGCATCTAAATATCATTAAATCACAAGTCCAAGACACCAGATGAAAGATACACATCTTGTGAATCCAGCCATCATTTCTGATTTTTAAAATGTTTTACAGGGAAGACACAATATGTAAATCTATTAGCTAACCACGTTAGCAAAAGACACCACTTTTTTACTCCACTATTTTTTTACTCCATCAGTAGCTATCACAAATTCGACCAAATAAAGATATAAATAGCCACTAACCAAGAAACAACTTCATCAGATGACAGTCTGATAACATATTTATTGTATAGCATATGTTTTGTTAGAAAAATTTGCATATTTCAGGTATAAATCATAGTTTACCATTGCAGCCACCATCACAACTCTCACCAAAGCGACTAGAATAACTACAGAGACCATCGTGTATTACCTAATTACTCATCATAAAACATTTCTTAAAAATACACAGCGCACAGCAAATGAAAGACACAGATCTTGTGAATCCAGCCAATATTTCAGATTTTCTAAGTGTTTTACAGCGAAAACACAATATAGCGTTATATTAGCTTACCACAATAGCAAACATCACAACAGCATTGATTCAAGCCAAAAATAGCGATAACGTATAAACCACCAAAATATATTAATTTTTTCACTAACCTTCTCAGAATTCTTCAGATGACAGTCCTATAACACCATATTACACAATGCATATAGAGTTTGTTCGAAAATGTGCATATTTAGCGGCACAAATCGTGGTTATACAATGTGATTAGTGGCCAAAACTTCAAGCAATCTGTCCGGCGCCATCTTGGAGAGGCACCTAATCTAATCGAAAACTATTCATAAACTTGACTAAAAAATACAGATTGGACAGCAAATGAAAGATAAATTAGTTCTTAATGCAATCGCTGTGTTAGATTTTTAAAATTAACGTTACTGCGCAATACAGCGTGCGCTAAAGCGAGACCGCACTGAAATTCATGGCGGAATTATTATTTGACATTTGTCAACATAAATACGAATTAACAGCATAAAGACTGCTTACTATTAGCTGAGCTTCCATCAGAATCTTGGGCAAGGTGTCCTTTCTCCAGAACAATCGTCTTTTGGTTGAAAGATGTCCTCTTCTCCTGTCGAAATAGCAGCTAACGATAGCCACCCACTGGAGAGGTGTCCAACTCGTGAAAGCGCATGACAAAGAAATCCCAGAAAATCGCAATAAACTGATATAAACTGCTATAAGTCGGTTTAAATTAACTAACTTATGATGTCTTTAACAACTAACGAATAAAAACATGACCGGAGATACAGAACTGCTAAAACGAAAGCTTTGCAGGAGGCCATTGTGATGTCCCTGATGCGCCAGGCGCTCCGTTGAAAAGAACGGTACCTCCGTTCCACGGTCTTATATAGGGCCCCAGATTGCGCAATCCACTCCATTCAAATTCTCCCCGCTTACTGACATCTAGAGGAAGGCGTATGCAGTGCATGTAGCCCGATGGCTTACATGGGGACTTATAAACTGACCTCAGAACAGGGACCTCGATTTCTGAAATCTCACTCCCTGACAGGAAATGTGCTGCAGAATGAGTTCTGTTTCACTCAGAGAAATAATTCAAACAGTTTTAGAAACTAGAGTGTTTTCTATCCAATAGTAATAATAATATGCATATTGTACGAGCAAGAATTGAGCACGAGGCAGTTTAATTTGGGAACTAATTTTTACAAAGTCGAAATGGCGCCCCCCTAGTGTCAAGAGGTTTTAAGGAATGAAAAATAAGTCACCAAATTAAACCCAAGTAATATCCAAAATTTTAATATTTATAATTTCATTGTTGTCTACCCAATGTGGTACTTAGAGACAATGGACTGTTTTTAATGTTTTGGCAATTGAATGTTCACTATTTTTGGCTTTGGAATTTCCATTAAAAAGCTCTAAAGTAATTGTAACGCCATTATTTCATACTGTATTTAATGTAAATATCTGAACCGACCTGAAATAGCACCAAATCGCTCAGCACGACTTGGCAGAGTTCTATTATCTCACAAACTAAAGCAGATAGCTCGCCATGGCCCACCACCTACAAGGCAGCTCGCCATGGCCCACCACCTACAAGGCAGCTCGCCATGGCCCACCACCTACAAGGCAGCTCGCCATGGCCCACCACCTACAAGGCAGCTCGCCATGGCCCACCACCTACAAGGCAGCTCGCCATGGCCCACCACCTACAAGGCAGCTCGCCATGGCCCACCACCTACAAGGCAGCTCGCCATGGCCCACCACCTACAAGGCAGCTCGCCATGGCCCACCACCTACAAGGCAGCTCGCCATGGCCCACCACCTACAAGGCAGCTCGCCATGGCCCACCACCTACAAGGCAGCTCGCCATGGCCCACCACCTACAAGGCAGCTCGCCATGGCCCACCACCTACAAGGCAGCTCGCCATGGCCCACCACCTACAAGGCAGCTCGCTATGGCCCACCACCTACAAGGCAGCTTGCTATGGCCCACCACCTACAAGGCACATATTAAACATTAAATAAGTTTTACCTGCACCGGTCGCCAAACACACAGTTTCCTTTCTGAAAGAACTTGCAAATCATAGCTGCAGCTGGTTGGCTGGTGTTGAGATCATGGGAATATCGACAGTTGATGCCTTCTTTGCAAAGCCCATGCATGAAATACCTGCGAATAATCAAAAGACAAAAGTCACACAGATTATTTGAAATCTGCTGTTGAAATACCTGCGAAATGGAAAGACAAAATGAAAATGTCTTACAGCGGTGTTCAAACAAACAGCCCGAATTTAGCTTTTGAACCAAACAATGACGCCCGTTGTTAAACGTTACTGTGGGAATATGAAGGCTAGCAACAATGCTTCCTGTTAGCAACATTTTATTTTCTATCACTTGCGACAAATAGGGCCTAATGATACAAATATTGCTTTGACTCAATACTCCATTGGTGAAGCTACAACTAATATCCAGCGGAATTCAAAGACCGGTGTATAGCTAGTAAACAAAGTAGCAATATTACAAAACTGGCATTGACGTTTATGACCCATTTCAGAGTGTAATTAACTAGCTAACATTAGCTAACAAAGTAAACACTCACTGGTTTATATAATTCTAGCTAGTTAGCTGGTTGTCTCTACCGCATTTAAGCTTTGGTCGAGGAACGAGAACTCGGCGAAATATCCAACCATATTACAACCCCCCCGGAATCATTTCAGTGTTTAGCTGATGAATATTACACAACCATATTTAACAATTTTATGATTTTAATCCTATAAATTCAGTGTCTGTTTGCCGCTGGTTCTCCATGGGTTTTCCTTTTGTGTTGCCATTGCGGATGTTACTGTCTTTACTTTGAATCGTACGGGAAATAGCTCTCTAGCTAATGGCTCAACTGCAGGACGAATCCGTTTACCATCGGCTGCCTGTATCACAACAAACACAGCTGGGCTTGCTACCGGAGCACAAAAGACGGCGCTTAACAAACGGCCAAACCCCGGCGTTTTGGTTACAAACCATAGACAACATCAACATAGTTGTGCTAAATTGATCCCCGGGTCTTGTCCTACCTGCAGGTGACGTGTTTGGTCCAGGCTCCTGTTATTGCTGGAGCCGCTGTAGCTGCTGCCTCCGCCATTGCTGTTATGTTGAGGTGGAAGCCCAGTACCCGGATCTTCCGGCAAGTCGAGCTCCGAATCGGGAATCTTCGGAAAATCGACGCTGCTGCTGTTTCTCTGCATGTGACCTGTAATGAAGCCCATGCACCGACCTACCGCCAGAGGGCACGCCAGAGCAGCAGGATATTTCAGGCAAATCAATAAAATATTCTGAACAGATAGAACAATGAGCCAGATATTTTACCGGATGTGTAAATGTGAAGCATCCGGTTGGGTCAAATATGGTGATGAGAGGAAGCCCAGTGGACGGCAGTGGAGAAGATCGAGGGCGATTAATTTTGGCCGAGATAATGCACATTTTCTCATCTATGAATAATTTTTTATCTCAATACAGTTTTCTGTTCCCAAAACTAGAAGTTGTTACGAACAGAGTGGACACATTTTTGTTGATTTTACCCTTTGCCAAAGTTGTAAAAAATGTTGTTGAGTTTAGCAGTCCCCTAACGGAAATATGCAAATAAAGTTAGATTGCACCAATAGGATCTAGCTAGCTTGGATCTGGTCCCTGCATGCTTGTTCCGCCCACTATGACTCGTTCGTTCCCATCGGAAACGACAGGCTGGTATATCTTGGGTCAGTTGTAAAAAATCTTTGATTCACCTTATGCGGTCATAATAAACTGACAGAACAGATATGCTGTTATGCAAATGCGACATCACATCCTGAGGTGTGCAGCGGTCTAAGGCACTGCATCGCAGTGCTAGAGGCGTCACTACAGACCTTGGTTCGATCCTGGGCTGTATCACAACCAGCTGTGATCGTGAGTCCCATAGGGTGACGCCAATTGGCCTAGCATCGTCCGGGTAAGTGGAGGGTTTGGCCGGGGTAAGCCGACATTGTAAATAAGAATTTGTTCTTAACCGACTTGTCTAGTTAAATAAAATGTAAATGTTTGTTTTTTTACATCGATTGCTTAATCACCCTTTCATATCAGAATTTATACAAAGTAATTTAAGAAGTAGACAATTCATTGTAGAGTGTAGTCTGGCCCAGGAGTGTGAAGGTGAACGGAAAGGCTCTGGAGCAACGAACCGCCCTTGCTGTCTCTGCCTGGCCGGTTCCCCTCCACTGGGATTCTCTACCTCTAACCCTGTTACAGGGGCTGAGTCACTGGCTTACTGGTGCTCTTTCATGCCGTCCCTAGGAGGGGTGCGTCACTTGAGTGGGTTGAGTTACTGACGTGATCTTCCTGTCTGGGTTGGCGCCCCCCCTTGGTTTGTGCTGTGGTGGAGATCTTTGTGGGCTATACTCGGCCTTGTCTCAGGATTGTAAGTTGGTGGCTGAAGATATCCCTCTAGTGGTGCGGGGGCTGTGCTTTGGCAAAGTGGGTGGGGTTATATCCTTCCTGTTTGGCCCTGTCCGGGGGTATCATCGGATGGGGCCACAGTGTCTCCTGACCCCTCCTGTCTCAGCCTTCAGTATTTATGCTGCAGTAGTTTGTGTCGGGGGGCTAGGGTCAGTTGGTTATATCTGGAGTACTTCTCCTGTCTTATCCAGTGTCCTGTGTGAATTTAAGTATGCTCTCTCTAATTCTCTCCTTCTCTCTTTCTTTCTCTCTCTCGGAGGACCTGAGCCCTAGGACCATACGTCAGGACTACTGGGCATGATGACTCCTTGCTGTCCCCAGTCCACCTGGCCTTGCTGCTGTTCCAGTTTCAACTGTTCTGCCTGCAGTTCTGGAACCCCTACCTGTCCCAGACCTGCTGTTTTCAACTCTTAATGATCGGCTATGAAAAGCCAACTGACATTTATTCCTGATTATTATTTGACCATGCTTGTCATTTATGAACATTTTGAACATCTTGGCTCTCTCTAATTCTCTCCTTCTCTCTTTCTTTCTCTCTCTCGGAGGAACTGAGCCCTAGGACCATACGTCAGGACTACCGGGCATGATGACTCCTTGCTGTCCCCAGTCCACCTGGCCTTGCTGCTGTCCCAGTTTCAACTGTTCTGCCTGTGGTTATGGAACCCCTACCTGTCCAAGACCTGCTGTTTTCAACTCTTAATTATCGGCTATGAAAAGCCAACTGACATTTATTCCTGATTATTATTTGACCATGCTTGTCATTTATGAACATTTTGAACATCTTGGCCATGTTCTGTTATAATCTCCACCAGGCACAGCCAGAAGAGGACTGGCCACCCCTCATAGCCTGGTTCCTCTCTAGGTTTCTTCCTAGGTTTTGGCCTTTCTAGGGAGTTTTTCCTAGCCACTGTGCTTCTACACCTGCATTGCTTGCTGTTTGGGGTTTTAGGCTGGGTTTCTGTACAGCACTTCGAGATATTAGCTGATGTACGAAGGGCTATATAAAATAAACTTGATTGATTGATTGATTGATTATGATGTAGTTGTAACACTATGTGTTCAGAGAACTAAATGGAGCTCAACTCAACTACTCTGAATGAAAGAACAGGAACAAAAGCAGAGATTCTATTAGCTACAGATTCCAACACCAGACAATGTGAGTTAACCACATTTCTTTGGTATCAATTATTATTTACCTTAATTTAACTTGGAAAGTCAGTTAAGAACAAATTCTTATTTACAATGACATCCTAACGGGGAACAGTGGATTAACTGCCCTTTTCAGGGGCAGAACGACAGATTTGACCTTGTCAGCTTGAGGATTCGATCTTGAAACCTTTCGGTTACTAGTCCAACGCTCTAACCACTAGGCTACCTGCCTAGTGGTTATACTGGGAGTTATAGGGTAGGTACTGTTTGGTGTAGCACAGAGAATTTTCACCCAAACTTAGTGAAACTGTCTTCGTCCTTGATTTGTGGAAACAAGAGTCTCATAATGTCCACGTCCAGTTGCAGGGGTCTGTTTGAATTCTGGGAAAAAAGCTCAGTTAATTAAAATAAATATTTGTTTTTCTCCATGAAGTAATGGAACAATGTGTACGTCATCTTGTTTATTTCAAGTCTTCTCTCACTGATTGAGACAGGAGGGTTTCCACCCCAAAGTGTTGCATGTCATAATGACAGACAACTGTATCGAAAATTTACCCAAAACTTTTTTTTTTGCTAACTCACATTTGACCTGGTGTTACAATCTGTAGATAGTATTCCCGCTGGGTCGGTCTAGACATCCTAAACTGGAAATCCTATTGACTTACTCCCAAAGCAGTTATTGATTTTCAGAGGTCTGTGTGTGGCGCTTCTGGGGGGCAGATCATTCACTTTCCATCACTTCCCAATCCTCTGCTATGTTTCAACCCCTGTGAACTTCATAGTATGTAGTAAATCAAATCAAAGTTTATGGGTCACGTACGCTGATTTGCAGATGTTATCGCAGGTGAAATGCAGCAGTGCAGTAATATCTAGCAACACGATAACAATACACACATCTTCCAAAAGTTAATGAGCTGTCAAGAGTCCTGAATATAAATATATATGAACAGTGCCTTCGGAAAGTATTCAGACCCCTTCCCTTTTTCCACATTTTGTTAAATTCCAGCCTTATTCTAAAATGGATGAAATAAAACATTTTCCTCATCAATCTACACACAATACCCCATAATGACATCACAATGCCCCATAATGACATCACAATACCCCATAATGTTTTTTAGACATTTTTGCAAATTAATGAAAAATAAAAACAGTGGTCCTCCCGAGTGGCACAGCGGTCTAAGGCACTACAGCCCGGGGTTTGATCCCAGGCTGTGTAACAAACCGCCGTAACCGGGAGTCCCAAAGGGCGGCGCACAATTGGCCCAGTGTCGTCCGGGTTAGGGGAGGGTTTGGCCAGGCGCCTGCAAGCTGACTTCGGTCGTCAGACTTCCGACACATTGGTGCAGCTGGCTTCCGGGTTAAACGGGCGGGTGTTAAGAAGCGCGGCTTGGCGGGTCATGTTTCGAGGACGCACGACTCGACCTTCGCCTCCGCCAAGCCCGTTTTGGGATTTGCAGCGATGAAACAAAATCGAAAATTGGGGAGAAAAAGGTGGTAGAATACAAAAAATATATACCTTATTTACATAAGTATTCAGACCCTTTGCTATGAGACTCAAAATTGAA
>NW_024058213.1:40000-63367 GCF_016432855.1 Salvelinus namaycush
TATTCTGGGAAGTCAGGAGTATGGCAGAACTGTATTCCGTGTCCAGGCCAGGCAGAGAACGCCAGTTGGGTTGCTATGGAGATAGACAGGAGAACAGAGGATGAGCTTAGCATCATGATTGGCTGACAGATGCAGTTGTTATAATGACACAAGGGAAACAGTCACTGCTTCACCATTCTGTTTAATTGTATATATGTATATGATATAGGTTTCTCAGGTGGGGAGGATGGGCTCGTGGTAAGAGCTGGAGCGGAATCAGTGGAATGGTATCAGATACATCAAACACATTGGTTTCCATGGTGTCCATGTGTTTGATGCCAATCCCTTGCGCGCCATTCCAGCCATTATTATGAGCCGTCCTCCCCTCAGCAGCCTCCACTGATGAGTACAGTTGGAATAAAAAGGCCCCAAGACACAAGTAGAAACAATATAAGCAGGAGAGAAAAATAAGTTAGGGAGAATTAGTTAGGGAGAATAAGTTAGGGGGAATTAGTTAGGGAGAATACGTTAGGGAGAATTAGTTAGGGAGAATTAGTTAGGGAGAATTAGTTAGGGAGAATAAGTTAGGGGGAATTAGTTAGGGAGAATAAGTTAGGGAGAATAAGTTAGGGAGAATTAGTTAGGGAGAATTAGTTAGGGAGAATTAGTTAGGGAGAATTTGTTAGGGGGAATTAGTTAGGGAGAATAAGTTAGGAAGAATAAGTTAGGGGGAATTAGTTAGGGAGAATAAGTTAGGGAGAATAAGTTAGGGGGAATTAGTTAGGGAGAATAAGTTAGGGAGAATTAGTTAGGGAGAATTAGTTAGGGAGAATACGTTAGGGAGAATTAGTTAGGGGGAATTAGTTAGGGAGAATTAGTTAGGGAGAATTAGTTAGGGAGAATTAGTTAGGGAGAATTAGTTAGGGAGAATAAGTTAGGGGAAAGTCCTTTGTCACAGCAGTGATCTTCAGTTTTCCCACTTTGCTGTTGTTTAGCGTTTGGTTACCACGACAACGCTGTCCTTCGGGGGTACAGGTGAGAGGTCAGGTAGGTAGGAGGTAGACGACGCAGGAGAACACGGCGATGCTTTCTGCTCGTAGGTGCTGGGGAATTGTCTTGACATTTTCCAGGATCTACACTTTCTGAACTCTTACGCCTCAGAGCGTCGACAGGTGTCGATTGGATGTTGTTGAATAGCGACATAAGCAGACCTCCGGAGACGAACAGATCATTAGCTAAAGCAAAGTCTTTGTAAATCCCCAATCAGCTGCACACCCCAGTCCTTTGATAAAGGTAACATGGCAACATGATTCTGTAACGCTTACAGCTTTGAGAAATTCTCACAGACCTCTGTACATTGACATGTCTGTCAGCAGCTCTAGTCGCCCTCATACAAGACCACTGATCCTGAAGGCTCAGTCACCTTGGAGAGACATTCTATACTGTAAACCATGTGTTTCCATGTTCAGTGTGTGTGTGTGTGTGTGTGTGTGCGTGTGTGTGTGTGTGCGTGTGTGTGTGTGTGTGGTTGTGTGTGTGTGTGTGGTTGTGTGTGTGGTTGTGTGTGTGTGTGTGGTTGTGTGTGTGTGTGTGGTTGTGTGTGTGGTTGTGTGTGTGTGTGTGCGTGCGTGCGTGCGTGCGTGCGTGCGTGCGTGCGTGTGTGTGTGTGTGTGTGGTTGTGTGTGTGTGTGTGCGTGCGTGCGTGTGTGTGTGTGTGTGTGTGTGTGTGTGTGTGTGTGTGTGTGGTTGTGTGTGCGTGTGTCTGGTTGTGTGTTTGTGTGTGTGGTTGTGTGTGTGTGTGTGTGTCTGTGTGTGTGTGGTTGTGTGTGCGTGTGTCTGGTTGTGTGTGTGTGTGTGTGGTTGTGTGTGTCTGTGTGTGTAACTGTGTGTGTGTGGTTGTGTGTGTGTGTGTGTGTGTGTGTGTGTGTGTGTGTGTGTGTGTGTGTGTGTGTGTGTGTGTAGCAGATGTCTTTGTGACATGAGCACATTTATGCGAACTCCTCTACGAGAAACACATGGTAAACAAGGATGTGCTGTCACCATGGATACCGGGCTGGAACACGGAACAGCTCGTGTTTGAGGAGAGGGAAGTGATGAAAGCGTGTACAATACTACACACAACGTTTTGATGTCACCCACTAGAAACACAGGCTAATTTTACAAATGGAAACGTATTGAAGCGTTCAAACAAACAAAAAGATACCAAAGATATGATATCACAGGAGGAGATAGAGAGAGTTATAGTGGGCGGAAACACTTGTCGAGATCACAAGAAGCAACGTTTCTGTTCCTCTTTACTTTGCTTAAAACCCTTTAATCCTTAACCGTTCAGCTATTTCTGTATTTATTGACTCTGGGGGTTCTAAGCAACGTACATCAACCAATCAGAGGTAACTGTGTAGACTTACGACAGCATTATTGATGGAAACGGATGGGGAATGGCAAGGAGTGGATGTTAAAGGAAGCCAGGCTTCCCCAAATATTTGACCAATAAAAAAAGAACAATTATGAAATAAGTTCTCTTTCGTCTCTCTGTGTTTTCATAATTTTCGGTAAATTCGCAAGTGGCTGAATCTCACAGGAGAAATCATCCGCGCGAGGGAAATGTGTAGACCATGTATCTGATGCTGTCTGAAACAAAGGAAACGTGTAGCCCATGTATCTGATGCTGTCTGAAACAAAGGAAACGTGTAGCCCATGTATCTGATGCTGTCTGAAACAGAGGAAACGTGTAGACCATGTATCTGATGCCGTCTGAAACAGAGGAAACGTGTAGACCATGTATCTGATGCTGTCTGTGTCACGTTCCTGACCTGTTTTCTGTTGTTTGGTATGTGTTTATTGGTCAGGGCGTGAGTTTTGGGTGGGCAGTCTATGTTTTCTGTTTCTATGTTGGTTTTGGGTTGCCTGGTATGGCTCTCAATTAGAGGCAGGTGTTTGACGTTTCCTCTGATTGAGAGTCATATTAAGGTAGGTTGTTCTCACTGTTTGTTTGTGGGTGATTGTCTTCCGTGTCAGTAGATGTTACCACACGGGACTGTTTCGGTTTGTCTGTTCCTGTTCGTGTGTTCTTCGTTTCATGTAAGTTCGTAGTTTAGGTCTGTTTAGTTCGTTTTGTTATTTTGTATTTCTAAGTGTTATTTCGTGTTTCGTCGTTTTGTTTAATAAATCATTATGAATTCACACCCCGCTGCACTTTGGTCCAATCCTTGCTACTCCTCTTCGGATGAAGAGAAGGAGGAAGCCCGTTACAGAATCACCCACCTAAACCCGGATCAAGCAGCGGGTTAACGGACAGCGCACGAAGCAGGATTTCTGGTCTTGGGAGGAGATCATGGAAGGAAAAGGACCATGGGCTAAAGTTGGAGTTAATCGCCGCCCATGGGAACAGCTGGAGGCAGCTCGGAGAGCGGAGGAAACCGGAGAGAGGAACCGGCGTTATGAGGGGACGCGTCTAGCACGGAAGCCCGAAAAGCCCGCAAGTACAACCCAAAAATTTCTTGTGGGGGGGGGGGGGCTAAGAGGTAGTGGGTCTAGGGCAGGTAGGAGACCTGCGCCCACTTCCCAGGCTAACCGTGGAGAGCGGGAGTACGGGCAGACACCGTGTTACGCAGTAGAGCGCACGGTGTCTCCTGTACGTGTGCATAGCCCAGTGCGGGTTATTCCACCTCCCCGCACTGGTAGGGCTAGATTGAGCATCGAGCCAAGTGCCATGAAGCCGGCTCTACATATCTGGCCACCAGTACGTCTCCTTGGGCCGGCTTACATGGCACCAGCCTTACGCATGGTGTCCCCGGTTCGCCTACATAGCCCGGTGCGGGTTATTCCACCTCCCCGCACTGGTCAGGCGACGGGGAGCATACAACCAGGTAAGGTTGGGCAGGTTCAGTGTTCAAGGGAGCCAGTACGCCTACACGGTCCGGTATATCCGGCGCCACCTTCCCGCCCCAGCTCAGTACCACCAGTGCCTACACCACGCACCAGGCTTCCAGTGCGTCTCCAGAGTCCTGTTCCTCCTCCACGCACTCTTCCTGTGGTGCGTGTCTCAAGCTCAGTGCCTCCAGTTTCGGCACCACGCAGCAAGCCTCCTGTGCGTCTCCAGAGCCCTGTACGCACTGTTCCTTCTCCCCGCACTCGCCCTGAGGTGCGTGCCCTCAGCCCGGTACCTCCAGTTCCGGTACCACGCACCAGGCCTATAGTGCGCATCGAGAGTCCAGTGTGCCCTGTTCCTGCTCCCCGCACTAGCCTTGAGGTGCGTGTCTCCAGTCCGGTACCACCAGTTCCGGCACCACGCACCAGGCCTACTGTGCGCCTCAGCGGGTCAGAGTCGGCCGTCTGCCCAACGCCTTCTGCACTGCCTGTCTGCCCAGCTCCGTCTGAGCCATCCGTCTGCCCAGTGCCGTCTGAGCCATCCGTCTGCCCAGTGCCGTCTGAGCCATCTGTCTGCCCAGTGCCGTCTGAGCCATCCGTCTGCCCAGCGCCTTCTGAGCCATCCGTCTGCCCAGCGCCTTCTGAGCCATCCGTCTGCCCAGCGCCTTCTGAGCCATCCGTCTGCCCAGCGCCTTCTGAGCCATCCGTCTGCCCAGCGCCTTCTGAGCCATCCGTCTGCCCAGCGCCTTCTGAGCCATCCGTCTGCCCAGCGCCTTCTGAGCCATCCGTCTGCCACGAGCCATTAGAGCCGCCCGTCTGTCCCGAGCCATTAGAGCCGTCCGTCAGTCAGGAGCCGCTAGAGCCGTCCGTCAGTCAGGAGCTGCCAGAGCCGCCAGCCAGTCAGGAGCTGCCAGAGCCGCCAGCCAGTCAGGAGCTGCCAGAGCCGCCAGCCAGTCAGGAGCTGCCAGAGCCGCCAGCCAGTCAGGAGCTGCCAGATCCGCCAGCCAGTCAGGAGCTGCCAGATCCGCCAGCCAGTCAGGAGCTGCCAGAACCGCCAGCCAGTCAGGAGCTGCCAGAGCTGCCCTACAGTCATGAGCTGCCCTACAGTCATGAGCTGCCCTTCAGTCATGAGCTGCCCTTCAGTCATGAGCTGCCCTACAGTCATGAGCTGCCCTCCAGTCATGAGCTGCCCTCCAGTCATGAGCTGCCCTCCAGTCATGAGCTGCCACTCAGTCCGGAGCTGCCACTCAGTCCGGAGCTGCCACTCAGTCCGGAGCTGCCACTCAGTCATGAGCTGCCACTCAGTCATGAGCTGCCACTCAGTCATGAGCTGCCACTCAGTCATGAGCTGCCCTCCAGTCATGAGCTGCCACTCAGTCATGAGCTGCCACTCAGTCCGGAGCTGCCACTCAGTCATGAGCTGCCACTCAGTCCGGAGCTGCCACTCAGTCCGGAGCTGCCACTCAGTCCGGAGCTGCCACTCAGTCCGGAGCTGCCACCCAGTCCGGAGCTGCCACCCAGTCCGGAGCTGCCACCCAGTCCGGAGCTGCCACCCAGTCCGGAGCTGCCACCCAGTCCGGAGTGCCATTAGTACAGAGTTGTCCCTCTGTCCTAAGCTACCTCTCTGTCCGGAGCTACCTCTCTGTCCGGAGCTACCTCTCTGTCCTGAGCTACCTCTCTGTCCTGAGCTACCTCTCTGTCCTGAGCTACCTCTCTGTCCTGAGCTACCTCTCTGTCCTGAGCTGTCTCCTCTATGTAGGAGGGGCCTTAGTGAAGGTTCCTGGACCATGTTCGGGGGCGAGGGTCGCCACTCAAAGGACGCTAAGGAGGGGGACAAAGACAGTGGTGGAGTGGTGTCCTCGTCCACCGCCGGAGCCGCCACCGCGGACAGATGCCCACCCAGACCCTCCCCTTGAGTTGTAGGGGTGCGCCCGGAGTTCGCACCTTGAGGGGGGGGTTCTGTCACGTTCCTGACCTGTTTTCTGTTGTTTGGTATGTGTTTATTGGTCAGGGCGTGAGTTTTGGGTGGGCAGTCTATGTTTTCTGTTTCTATGTTGGTTTTGGGTTGCCTGGTATGGCTCTCAATTAGAGGCAGGTGTTTGACGTTTCCTCTGATTGAGAGTCATATTAAGGTAGGTTGTTCTCACTGTTTGTTTGTGGGTGATTGTCTTCCGTGTCAGTAGATGTTACCACACGGGACTGTTTCGGTTTGTCTGTTCCTGTTCGTGTGTTCTTCGTTTCATGTAAGTTCGTAGTTTAGGTCTGTTTAGTTCGTTTTGTTATTTTGTATTTCTAAGTGTTATTTCGTGTTTCGTCGTTTTGTTTAATAAATCATTATGAATTCACACCCCGCTGCACTTTGGTCCAATCCTTGCTACTCCTCTTCGGATGAAGAGAAGGAGGAAGCCCGTTACAGTCTGAAACAAAGGAAACGTGTAGACCATGTATCTGATGCTGTCTGAAACAAAGGAAACGTGTAGACCATGTATCTGATGCTGTCTGAAACAAAGGAAACGTGTAGACCATGTATCTGATGCTGTCTGAAACAAAGGAAACGTGTAGACCATGTATCTGATGCTGTCTGAAACAAAGGAAACGTGTAGACCATGTATCTGATGCTGTCTGAAACAAAGGAAACGTGTAGACCATGTATCTGATGCTGTCTGAAACAAAGGAAACGTGTAGACCATGTATCTGATGCTGTCTGAAACAAAGGAAACGTGTAGACCATGAATCTGATGCTGTCTGAAACAAAGGAAACGTGTTGCCCATGTATCTGATGCTGTCTGAAACAAAGGACACGTGTAGACCATGTATCTGATGCTCTCTGAAACAAAGGAAACGTGTAGCCCATGAATCTGATGCTGTCTGAAACAAAGGAAACGTGTAGCCCATGTATCGGATGCTCTCTGAAACAAAGGAAACGTGTAGACCATGTATCTGATGCTCTCTGAAACAAAGGAAACGTGTAGCCCATGTATCTGATGCTCTCTGAAACAAAGGAAACGTGTAGACCATGTATCTGATGCTGTCTGAAACAAAGGAAACGTGTAGACCATGTATCTGATGCTGTCTGAAACAAAGGAAACGTGTAGACCATGTATCTGATGCTCTCTGAAACAGAGGAAACGTGTAGACCATGTATCTGACGCTCTCTGAAACAAAGAAAACGTGTAGACCATGTATCTGATGCTGTCTGAAACAGAGGAAACGTGTAGACCATGTATATGATGCTGTCTGAAACAAAGTAAACGTGTAGCCCATGTATCTGATGCTGTCTGAAACAAAGGAAACGTGTAGACCATGTATCTGATGCTCTCTGAAACAAAGGAAACGTGTAGACCATGTATCTGATGCTGTCTGAAACAAAGGAAACGTGTAGATCATGTATCTGATGCTGTCTGAAACAAAGGAAACGTGTAGCCCATGTATCTGAAGCTGTCTGAAACAAAGGAAACGTGTAGGCCATGTATCTGATGCTGTCTGAAACAAAGGAAACGTGTAGACCATGTATCTGATGCTGTCTGAAACAAAGGAAACGTGTAGACCATGTATCTGATGCTGTCTGAAACAGAGGAAACGTGTAGACCATGTATCTGATGATGTCTGAAACAGAGGAAACGTGTAGACCATGTATCTGATGCTGTCTGAAACAGAGGAAACGTGTAGACCATGTATCTGATGCTGTCTGAAACAAAGGAAACGTGTAGACCATGTATCTGATGCTGTCTGAAACAAAGGAAACGTGTAGACCATGTATATGATGCTGTCTGACACAAAGGAAACGTGTAGCCCATGTATCTGATGCTGTCTGAAACAAAGGAAACGTGTAGGCCACGTATCTGATGCTGTCTGAAACAAAGGAAACGTGTAGACCATGTATATGATGCTGTCTGACACAAAGGAAACGTGTAGACCATGTATATGATGCTGTCTGACACAAAGGAAACGTGTAGCCCATGTATCTGATGCTGTCTGAAACAAAGGAAACGTGTAGGCCATGTATCTGATGCTGTCTGAAACAAAGGAAACGTGTAAACCATGTATCTGATGCTGTCTGAAACAGAGGAAATGTGTAGACCATGTATCTGATGCTGTCTGAAACAAAGGAAACGTGTAGACCATGTATCTGATGCTCTCTGAAACAGAGGAAACGTGTAGACCATGTATCTGATGCTGTCTGAAACAAAGGAAACGTGTAGACCATGTATCTGATGCTGTCTGAAACAGAGGAAACGTGTAGACCATGTATCTGATGCTCTCTGAAACAAAGGAAACGTGTAGACCATGTATCTGATGCTGTCTGAAACAAAGGAAACGTGTAGACCATGTATCTGATGCTGTCTGAAACAAAGGAAACGTGTAGACCATGTATCTGATGCTGTCTGAAACAAAGGAAACGTGTAGACCATGTATCTGATGCTGTCTGAAACAAAGGAAACGTGTAGACCATGAATCTGATGCTGTCTGAAACAAAGGAAATGTGTAGACCATGAATCTGATGCTGTCTGAAACAAAGGAAACGTGTTGCCCATGTATCTGATGCTGTCTGAAACAAAGGACACGTGTAGACCATGTATCTGATGCTCTCTGAAACAAAGGAAACGTGTAGCCCATGAATCTGATGCTGTCTGACACAAAGGAAACGTGTAGCCCATGTATCTGATGCTGTCTGAAACAAAGGAAACGTGTAGACCATGTATCTGATGCTCTCTGAAACAAAGGAAACGTGTAGCCCATGTATCTGATGCTCTCTGAAACAAAGGAAACGTGTAGACCATGTATCTGATGCTGTCTGAAACAAAGGAAACGTGTAGACCATGTATCTGATGCTGTCTGAAACAAAGGAAACGTGTAGACCATGTATCTGATGCTGTCTGAAACAAAGGAAACGTGTAGACCATGTATCTGATGCTGTCTGAAACAAAGGAAACGTGTAGACCATGTATCTGATGCTGTCTGAAACAAAGGAAACGTGTAGACCATGTATCTGATGCTGTCTGAAACAAAGGAAACGTGTAGACCATGTATATGATGCTGTCTGAAACAAAGGAAATGTGTAGCCCATGTATCTGATGCTGTCTGAAACAAAGGAAACGTGTAGACCATGTATCTGATGCTCTCTGAAACAAAGGAAACGTGTAGACCATGTATCTGATGCTGTCTGAAACAAAGGAAACGTGTAGATCATGTATCTGATGCTGTCTGAAACAAAGGAAACGTGTAGCCCATGTATCTGAAGCTGTCTGAAACAAAGGAAACGTGTAGGCCATGTATCTGATGCTGTCTGAAACAAAGGAAACGTGTAGACCATGTATCTGATGCTCTCTGAAACAAAGGAAACGTGTAGACCATGTATCTGATGCTCTCTGAAACAGAGGAAACGTGTAGACCATGTATCTGATGCTGTCTGAAACAGAGGAAACGTGTAGACCATGTATCTGATGCTGTCTGAAACAGAGGAAACGTGTAGACCATGTATCTGATGCTGTCTGAAACAAAGGAAACGTGTAGGCCATGTATCTGATGCTGTCTGAAACAAAGGAAACGTGTAGACCATGTATATGATGCTGTCTGACACAAAGGAAACGTGTAGCCCATGTATCTGATGCTGTCTGAAACAAAGGAAACGTGTAGGCCACGTATCTGATGCTGTCTGAAACAAAGGAAACGTGTAGACCATGTATCTGATGCTGTCTGAAACAAAGGAAACGTGTAGACCATGTATCTGATGCTGTCTGAAACAAAGGAAACGTGTAGACCATGTATATGATGCTGTCTGACACAAAGGAAACGTGTAGACCATGTATATGATGCTGTCTGACACAAAGGAAACATGTAGCCCATGTATCTGATGCTGTCTGAAACAAAGGAAACGTGTAGGCCATGTATCTGATGCTGTCTGAAACAAAGGAAACGTGTAGACCATGTATCTGATGCTGTCTGAAACAGAGGAAACGTGTAGACCATGTATCTGATGCTGTCTGAAACAAAGGAAACGTGTAGACCATGTATCTGATGCTCTCTGAAACAGAGGAAACGTGTAGACCATGTATCTGATGCTGTCTGAAACAAAGGAAACGTGTAGACCATGTATCTGATGCTGTCTGAAACAGAGGAAACGTGTAGACCATGTATCTGATGCTCTCTGAAACAAAGGAAACGTGTAGACCATGTATCTGATGCTGTCTGAAACAAAGGAAACGTGTAGACCATGTATCTGATGCTGTCTGAAACCAAGGAAACGAGTAGACCATGTATCTGATGCTGTCTGAAACAAAGGAGTATGACATGTTGACACCGTAGCATTTGATTGATTGACGCAACCAATTTGGCCTCCCTTGATAAAGAAATGTAAAAAAGAATTAGGCAGTCAGCGTAGAATTAAGCTCAACTGTGGGTTATCCTGGAGCAGCAAAACTCCCCCCAAGGGAAGCCAGTTTGGATTTGGCTTCAAACCAATCAAATCACATTCTAAGCAAAATGTGATCATTTTCAGAAAAACGTGTCTGATTCTAGTCTGCTTGTGTTGATGTCCTGCTGTAGCTAGCTTGTTAAATCATCCCTTTTCTAAGCCATGGATGGAGATGGGGATTTGGACTTGTGGTTTTGACTTAATTCTCTGTACAGAACAGTGACTATGACGGCGATTCTGATCATAAATGAATATGTTGTGCCGCTGGCCTGAGACGATTGAAGTTTAATATGTAGCCTAGTAGGCTCATGTTAACTAGCTAGCTAACTTAGCTGGTTCATTGTTGCCCATGTGAGGAAGTCAGGCTAGCAAGCATTTTAGCTAGGTAGCCTATAAAACAAAAACTAAAAGTGTACTGTATGGCAGGAACATAGACGGTTTTGCCAACATGAAAGAGAGGAGGATGGCATTGGTGAATCAACTAGTCTGCAAGGAGGGTGAGTCAACTTAATTGTTATTACTAGCGTGCGCTAGTACCATGGACAGACACATGATAATTAGCAACATTGATTAGACTAAATCGTTTTTTTGGTATCTTTACGTTTGTTATAAGTGTATTAAACTAAGCTTATATGGCCTTGTGGATTTGATTATGTTTAAAGGGTGCTGGAATATCAGAGGCAGGGCTCCTGTTGTCTTTGTGCTGACTTGTGGTAACTTGTGGTTCCAAATCAGTAGTCATTTAGTAAACTGTTGAAAACATTAACTTGCTTGAGGGCTCCCTAGTGGCGCAGCGGTCTAAGGCACTGCATCTCAGTGCAAGAGGTGTCACTACAGACACCCTGGTTTGAATCCAGGCTGTATCACAACCGGACGTGATTGGGAGTTCCATAGGTCGGTGCACAATTGGCCCCGCGTCGTCTGGATTTGGCCGGTGTAGGCAGTCATTGTAAATAAGAATTTGATCTTAACTGATTTGCCTACTTTAATAAAATAAAACATTTGACCATGCTGCTGGTCATATAACTGTTTGTTACATGCAGTATTTGCTTTGTGGACTTCACCGGACAGATGTTGCTCTCCGGTTTTGTGATGAAACAAACGTATGTGAAGTTTAATTTATTCCTCCACCATGTGACTGTTGTCTTTTTGTTGTCATGGGCCTTATTGTATATCACAGTGGCATATGAACTAATGGGTTATAGAGCAAACAACGCAATTATCACAACAACACAGGTGGAAATATGGCTTTTTTACTGGCTTGGCATTACCCAGGGATTTTACCCACGCACCTCTACTGATAGCAGGAGGGGTAACAGAAACACAGATGATGTTTAGGAAAACATTTTGGAGTGTTTGTCACACTCATCTCAGTTGGTTTGTGATTCATCCCACAGTGCAGTGCTTCTGAATATGTGCATCGTAAAGGAATGAGAATCCTGCATCGTAAATGAATGAGAATCCTGCATCGTAAAGAAATGAGAATCCTACATCGTAAAGAAATGAAAATCCTGCATCGTAAAGGAATGAGAATCCTGCCTCGTAAAGGAACGAGAATCCTGCATCGTAAAGGAACGAGAATCCTGCATCGTAAAGGAATGAGAATCCTGCATCGTAAAGAAATGAGAATCCTGCATCGTAAAGGAATGAGAATCCTGCATCGTAAAGGAATGAGAATTCTGCATCATAAAGGAATGAGAATCCTGCATCGTAAAGGAATGAGAATCCTGCATCGTAAAGGAATGAGAACCCTGCATCGTAAAGGAATGAGAATCCTGCATCGTAAAGGAATGAGAACCCTGCATCGTAAAGGAATGAGAACCCTGCATCGTAAAGGAATGAGAACCCTGCATCGTAAAGGAATGAGAATCCTGCATCGTAAAGGAATGAGAATCCTGCATCGTAAAGGAATGAGAACCCTGGATCGTAAAGGAATGAGAACCCTGCATCGTAAAGGAATGAGAACCCTGCATCGTAAAGGAATGAGAATCCTGCATCGTAAAGGAATGAGAATCCTGCATCGTAAAGGAATGAGAATTCTGCATCGTAAAGGAATGAGAATCCTGCATCGTAAAGGAATGAGAATCCTGCATCGTAAAGGAATGAGACTCCTGCATCGTAAAGGAATGAGAATCCTGCATCGTAAAGGAATGAGAACCCTGCATCGTAAAGGAATGAGAACCCTGCATCGTAAAGGAATGAGAATCCTGCATCGTAAAGGAATAAGAATCCTGCATCGTAAAGGAATGAGAACCCTGCATCGTAAAGGAATGAGAACCCTGCATCGTAAAGGAATGAGAACCCTGCATCGTAAAGGAATGAGAACCCTGCATCGTAAAGGAATGAGAACCCTGCATCGTAAAGGAATGAGAACCCTGCATCGTAAAGGAATGAGAACCCTGCATCGTAAAGGAATGAGAACCCTGCATCGTAAAGGAATGAGAATCCTGCATCATAAAGGAATGAGAACCCTGCATCGTAAAGGAATGAGAATCCTGCATCGTAAAGGAATGAGAATCCTGCATCGTAAAGGAATGAGAATCCTGCATCATAAAGGAATGAGAACCCTGCATCGTAAAGGAATGAGAATCCTGCATCGTAAAGGAATGAGAATCCTGCATCGTAAAGGAATGAGAACCCTGCATCGTAAAGGAATGAGAACCCTGGCCAAAGGTCAGAAGTTGCGTCCCAAATGGCACCCTATTCCCTATATGTTGAACTGCTTTTGAGCAGCAAACAAGGACAGAAGAAGAGGCGTGTTGGTGGAGACAGCCTGTGCAGTGCAGCAGACAGCAACCCAAATATGTTTAATAAACAGCTTTATCCTGCCAGGGACAGAAGTGGCTCATTATGTTTAAATGGATGGTTGATTTGTCTTCATTATAAGGTCTCAGTGCAGAACAGAACAGACAAACACAAAAGACAAAGAGAGAGAGAAGGAAAATACTCTCTCACCTGTAGTGTTTCAGAAAGAGGTCTATAAACAAGCCCCATTTTAAACACCAACAGGACCATGTTGGAGAAGCAAACAACTATGACTGAGGATGAGTCACGTCAGTTTTAGAACTCAGTCAAAATAAGTTATTGACTGGAACTGAGAACAGAATTGACCCCAACATTGATCCCTGTGGCACTCCCTGTCCATCACCTGTCATCACCCTCACCTGAATTGGCCCGTTAATAAGAGGAGAGATTAGACTCCTCAGAGCATTGCTTGGAGACCAAACACACACTGCCACCCCTGGAAACTGGATAATCAGGTGTTGTGCCAATATTAGACCTGGAATGGACATTCAATGGCTTCTGACCCAAAATCTATGGAGGAATTTCCTTTTAGACAGAATACCATTATACAGTTGTACATATAAGGTCAAATGAGAATCCTATGGAGGAATTACTTTGACACGGTGACCGAATACCATCTTACTGTGTGGCAGAATAACTCTGGGTTCCCTCCAAAAGAGCTGCAAAGCTTCATTACTCTCTGAGTGATGGCTCACTAATTTGGACGTCAGCAACAGTCGTCACTGAGTCTGTTTTGCAGACGTGTTTTGGCTAGGAGTTGCCTGGAGGCCCAGAAAAAAAGCCTGAGTCCTAAATGGCACCCTACTACCTATTGTAGTGCACTACTTTTAACCAGGGCCCATAGGACTCAGGTTAAAAGTACACTCTTAGAAGAAAAAAGGGTTCCAAAAGGGTTCTTTGCGGAGGGATGAGGGTTCTACCAGGAACCGTTTTGATCTGAAGAACCACTTTTGGAAGGGTTCTTTGATGATTCTTTGGAATGCAAGAAGGGTTCATTGGAATGCAGGAAGGGTTCTACATAGAACCATATATCATATTTCCCAGCATGCTGTGTTGCATGGGGATTTTATGATTTTTTGTTTGTTTTAATATCTGTGTTTTTGAATGTACATTGATTCAATCATTCATTTAATGCTACACAAAGATAAATAGCGTACATTTTTCTAAACTAATCCAATCTGTTAGTAGTTGGACCCGTTACTGAGACGGTTGTTTCAGTTTAAAGGTTTGAGGTAGTCTCAGTATTCATTCTCCCTTACCCTGGCAGTTATTCTGAATGCAGGTTGCGGGTGATTAACAATTCCACTTGTTGGATATCCTCACTCTGACTAGATTCCAATAGGAATTAAACATCCCTTTGCAAACCAGCCTAATGTGAAATTTGTGTCAAATTGCAATGCTTTATCTTGGCCAGGTCTCGGTTGCAAATGAGAACTTGTTCTCAACTTGCCTACCTGGTTAAATAAAGGTGAAATAAAATAAATATTAAAAAAATATTATAAAATGGTTATTGGTAGAACCCTTCATAGAGGGTTCTAGGTTGAACCATATACAGAGAGTTCTATGAAGAACCCTACATGAAGGGTTCTAGGCAGAACCCTCTGCAAAGGGTTCTACCTAGCAACAAAGTAGGGTTTAACCTGTGGGGACAAACCAAAGAACCCTGTATGGTTCTACTTAGCACCTTTTTTTCCTCAGAGTGTAGTGCACTATACAGGGAATAGGGTGCCATTTGAGATGCAAAACAAAAAACCAGAATGAAAACCACCATCGTTGAATAACTAGAGAGAGAGATTCTATGTCTCTCTAATATGTCACAAAAGCATGGCTCTCCAGGACACAGAGCACTAGGTAAATACTCATTAAAAGTTCCCCTTATTATCTTCCAGAACAAAGCAGTAGGCGATTGGCAGACAGCTCATAATAGTAGACTAATCATCACATCACTACAATTTGCTCATCGAGCTTTACTAAACGGTTAGTTAAACATTTGTATCCCCCCCTGGGGGCCGTTACTTTTCTTTTCAAATTTTAAGTGGGTATCTTAATGAGATGTAAAGACGTCATAGATGTCTTAAAGAGGAGGGGTTCTAGGTCTAGGATGGCCTTTATAAATGGAACCCAAGCCTGAGATAGACACAGAATTTTTTACCCAGGCTAAACTTCTCAGTTGTTGTCAGAGTTCTAATGGACAACATGTTTTCTCTTGAGAAGTTTGCATGTGTTCTCCTGTTGATTTTAACACAAGCGTTGAGTTTAGCAGAGACGGGAGTGTCCAATCCAAGACGGGGAAAGAGAGGCGGCCAGTTGAGTTGGCCAGGTAATATCGGTAACAGGGAGAGTACTGGCTTGATTTCCCCGAGAGGACAGCAAGCCTCCTTTCTCCCCGAAGAAGAGAGACACCGTGACGAATATTCTACGTTCCGTGGCGGGGTAATCGATCGAATCGATAAGGACCGAGGTTTTGTGGGATTTGGTTCATTTTCTCAGGCAAAACAGTTGAACAGAAATCGCAGAGACAGAGACCAGACACGCTTTGGCCAATTCAACTCTGGTCAATTTAACTCTGACACGGTGAGTGTTGTTGATTCGATAACTCATTAAAAACGTTTCATGTCATCAATGATCTTTAAGCGACAGTTTGTCTTCCTTCATATTGTAAACACAACAGGAACTCGTCATCGACTCACTGCATAATGTGACGTCTATCCCACCAAGGACGTCACATTCAGCAGAAATGTAGAATAATATCTTACTTAAATGAGTCATTAATTTACCTGCAATGTCTCTGTAGCACGGCTGCAGTGGTATTCAGGCAAGAAGCTGCAGTGCTCATGGTCACTGTGCAGGATGCCTGGGACTCTACACCTGTGACGTGGACCTTGGAAAGTGTCACCTCAAGGGGATCTCACAGAGGACAGGTAACCAGGGTACAACTCCTCCATAATGTTGTTGATTTGGACGTGTCATTCATAGGTTATGACAAATGTGTTGTTTATTTTTATTTTTTAAAGAGACGATGTGTTTTGTCTTGTCGTTTGCAGAAAGCAAGTTCTTCCAGACCCTGAGTGACAGCAGACGGAGTTGACACCTAAACCAACACAACCGAGGATGAACCTTGACCTTTTCTACTGATTCTGTTGTTGTTGTTGTGCATTTTACTGATGTGCAGGAAATGGAACTTCTAATTTGAATTTTCTAATAAAATGAAAATATTTTCATGGTCAATGGTTTACTGTACTAGAGTGAACTCAAATGTACTCAGATGTTGATGTCGATATGAATTGTTAATATAATGTTTGATGCTATTTTGTAGTAAATCTCCTTAAGGGGGTCAGTTCCTCTTAGGATATTACTTCGTTATGGGCTTAGTGGTCGGAAAGTTTGTTAAACATCTCTGAATACCTTAAGATATTATCTTGTTTTGGGCAAAATATAAGTGAAATTTCCCAAGAAGATCAAAAATGTTCACATTTTATCAATAAAATAACATTTGAAAAAAATGACCTTGATTCTACTTTGAATAATTTATTGGAGTTTTACGACAAAAGCAACTTAGTTATATATATTATATATTCTGTAAATACATTATAAATACAAATATATACATACAAATATATATACATATATTATATTCTGTAAATACATGCATTATAAAATGGTGTCAACTCAACACTGCCAAAGATTTAAAAGATAATTGACTAAATCCTTGATAAAAGCAGAAAATATGTCAGGACCTCCAAACTCAACGATTTGTGTTGTAGCTGACAACAGGAAGTACCTCCTCTTGTCTTGGCAAGATTGGAGAAGTGTTATGTGATAAGATAACTAAAAGAAAAGCCTAGAGATTCAGTTAACACAATACACACTTATAGTTTAGAGACGACCCACTCACAGGCTATTGGAGCTGAGGACTCACAATACACACGTATAGTTTAGAGACGACCCCACTCACAGGCTATTGGAGCTGAGGACTCACAATACACACGTATAGTTTAGAGACGACCCACTCACAGACTATTGGAGCTGAGGACTCACAATACACACGTATAGTTTAGAGACGACCCACTCACAGACTATTGGAGCTGAGGACTCACAATACACACGTATAGTTTAGAGACGACCCACTCACAGGCTATTGGAGCTGAGGACTCACAATACACACGTATAGTTTAGAGACGACCCACTCACAGACTATTGGAGCTGAGGACTCACAATACACACGTATAGTTTAGAGACGTCCCCACTCACAGGCTATTGGAGCTGAGGACTCACAATACACACGTATAGTTTAGAGACGACCCCACTCACAGGCTATTGGAGCTGAGGACTCACAATACACACGTATAGTTTAGAGACGACCCACTCACAGACTATTGGAGCTGAGGACTCACAATACACACGTATAGTTTAGAGATGTCCCCACTCACAGGCTATTGGAGCTGAGGACTCACAATACACACGTATAGTTTAGAGACGACCCCACTCACAGACTATTGGAGCTGAGGACTCACAATACACACGTATAGTTTAGAGACGACCCACTCACAGACTATTGGAGCTGAGGACTCACAATACACACGTATAGTTTAGAGACGACCCCACTCACAGGCTATTGGAGCTGAGGACTCACAATACACACGTATAGTTTAGAGACGACCCACTCACAGGCTATTGGAGCTGAGGACTCACAATACACACGTATAGTTTAGAGACGACCCACTCACAGACTATTGGAGCTGAGGACTCACAATACACACTTATAGTTTAGAAACGACCCCACTCACAGGCTATTGGAGCTGAGGACTCACAATACACACGTATAGTTTAGAGACGACCCACTCACAGGCTATTGGAGCTGAGGACTCACAATACACACGTATAGTTTAGAGACGACCCCACTCACAGACTATTGGAGCTGAGGACTCACAATACACACGTATAGTTTAGAGACGACCCCACTCACAGGCTATTGGAGCTGAGGACTCACAATACACACGTATAGTTTAGAGACGACCCCACTCACAGACTATTGGAGCTGAGGACTCACAATACACACGTATAGTTTAGAGACGACCCACTCACAGGCTATTGGAGCTGAGGACTCACAATACACACGTATAGTTTAGAGACGACCCCACTCACAGACTATTGGAGCTGAGGACTCACAATACACACGTATAGTTTAGAGACGACCCCACTCACAGGCTATTGGAGCTGAGGACTCACAATACACACGTATAGTTTAGAGACGACCCCACTCACAGACTATTGGAGCTGAGGACTCACAATACACACGTATAGTTTAGAGACGACCCACTCACAGGCTATTGGAGCTGAGGACTCACAATACACACGTATAGTTTAGAGACGACCCACTCACAGACTATTGGAGCTGAGGACTCACAATACACACTTATAGTTTAGAAACGACCCCACTCACAGGCTATTGGAGCTGAGGACTCACAATACACACGTATAGTTTAGAGACGACCCACTCACAGGCTATTGGAGCTGAGGACTCACAATACACACGTATAGTTTAGAGACGACCCCACTCACAGACTATTGGAGCTGAGGACTCACAATACACACGTATAGTTTAGAGACGACCCCACTCACAGGCTATTGGAGCTGAGGACTCACAATACACACGTATAGTTTAGAGACGACCCCACTCACAGACTATTGGAGCTGAGGACTCACAATACACACGTATAGCTTAGAGACGTCCCCACTCACAGGCTATTGGAGCTGAGGACTCACAATACACACTTATAGTTTAGAGACGTCCCACTCACAGGCTATTGTAGCTGAGAACTCACAATACACACGTATAGTTTAGAGACGACCCCAATCACAGGCTATTGGAGCTGAGGACTCACAATACACACGTATAGTTTAGAGACGTCCCCACTCACAGGCTATTGGAGCTGAGGACTCACAATACACACGTATAGTTTAGAGACGACCCCAATCACAGGCTATTGGAGCTGAGGACTCACAATACACACGTATAGTTTAGAGACGTCCCCACTCACAGGCTATTGGAGCTGAGGACTCACAATACACACGTATAGTTTAGAGACGACCCACTCACAGGCTATTGGAGCTGAGGACTCACAATACACACGTATAGTTTAGAGACGACCCACTCACAGGCTATTGGAGCTGAGGACTCACAATACACACGTATAGTTTAGAGACGACCCACTCACAGGCTATTGGAGCTGAGGACTCACAATACACACGTATAGTTTAGAGACGACCCACTCACAGGCTATTGGAGCTGAGGACTCACAATACACACGTATAGTTTAGAGACGACCCACTCACAGACTATTGGAGCTGAGGACTCACAATACACACGTATAGTTTAGAGACGACCCACTCACAGGCTATTGGAGCTGAGGACTCACAATACACACGTATAGTTTAGAGACGACCCCACTCACAGGACTATTGGAGCTGAGGACTCACAATACACACGTATAGTTTAGAGACGACCCCACTCACAGGCTATTGGAGCTGAGGACTCACAATACACACGTATAGTTTAGAGACGACCCACTCACAGGCTATTGGAGCTGAGGACTCACAATACACACGTATAGTTTAGAGACGACCCACTCACAGACTATTGGAGCTGAGGACTCACAATACACACGTATAGCTTTAGAGACGACCCCACTCACAGGCTATTGGAGCTGAGGACTCACAATACACACGTATAGTTTAGAGACGACCCCACTCACAGGCTATTGGAGCTGAGGACTCACAATACACACGTATAGTTTAGAGACGACCCCACTCACAGGCTATTGGAGCTGAGGACTCACAATACACACGTATAGTTTAGAGACGTACCCCACTCACAGGCTATTGGAGCTGAGGACTCACAATACACACGTATAGTTTAGAGACGACCCACTCACAGGCTATTGGAGCTGAGGACTCACAATACACACGTATAGTTTAGAGACGACCCACTCACAGGCTATTGGAGCTGAGGACTCACAATACACACGTATAGTTTAGAGACGACCCCACTCACAGGCTATTGGAGCTGAGGACTCACAATACACACGTATAGTTTAGAGACGACCCCACTCACAGGCTATTGGAGCTGAGGACTCACAATACACACGTATAGTTTAGAGACGACCCACTCACAGGCTATTGGAGCTGAGGACTCACAATACACACGTATAGTTTAGAGACGACCCACTCACAGACTATTGGAGCTGAGGACTCACAATACACACGTATAGTTTAGAGACGACCCCACTCACAGGCTATTGGAGCTGAGGACTCACAATACACACGTATAGTTTAGAGACGACCCACTCACAGGCTATTGGAGCTGAGGACTCACAATACACACGTATAGTTTAGAGACGACCCACTCACAGGCTATTGGAGCTGAGGACTCACAATACACACGTATAGTTTAGAGACGACCCCACTCACAGGCTATTGGAGCTGAGGACTCACAATACACACGTATAGTTTAGAGACGACCCCACTCACAGGCTATTGGAGCTGAGGACTCACAATACACACGTATAGTTTAGAGACGACCCACTCACAGGCTATTGGAGCTGAGGACTCACAATACACACGTATAGTTTAGAGACGACCCACTCACAGGCTATTGGAGCTGAGGACTCACAATACACACGTATAGTTTAGAGACGACCCACTCACAGGCTATTGGAGCTGAGGACTCACAATACACACGTATAGTTTAGAGACGACCCACTCACAGGCTATTGGAGCTGAGGACTCACAATACACACGTATAGTTTAGAGACGACCCACTCACAGGCTATTGGAGCTGAGGACTCACAATACACACGTATAGTTTAGAGACGACCCACTCACAGGCTATTGGAGCTGAGGACTCACAATACACACGTATAGTTTAGAGACGACCCACTCACAGACTATTGGAGCTGAGGACTCACAATACACACGTATAGTTTAGAGACGACCCACTCACAGGCTATTGGAGCTGAGGACTCACAATACACACGTATAGTTTAGAGACGACCCACTCACAGGCTATTGGAGCTGAGGACTCACAATACACACGTATAGTTTAGAGACGACCCACTCACAGGCTATTGGAGCTGAGGACTCACAATACACACGTATAGTTTAGAGACGACCCCACTCACAGGCTATTGGAGCTGAGGACTCACAATACACACGTATAGTTTAGAGACGACCCACTCACAGGCTATTGGAGCTGAGGACTCACAATACACACGTATAGTTTAGAGACGACCCACTCACAGACTATTGGAGCTGAGGACTCACAATACACACGTATAGTTTAGAGACGACCCACTCACAGGCTATTGGAGCTGAGGACTCACAATACACACGTATAGTTTAGAGACGACCCACTCACAGGCTATTGGAGCTGAGGACTCACAATACACACGTATAGTTTAGAGACGACCCACTCACAGGCTATTGGAGCTGAGGACTCACAATACACACGTATAGTTTAGAGACGACCCACTCACAGGCTATTGGAGCTGAGGACTCACAATACACACGTATAGTTTAGAGACGACCCCACTCACAGGCTATTGGAGCTGAGGACTCACAATACACACGTATAGTTTAGAGACGACCCCACTCACAGACTATTGGAGCTGAGGACTCACAATACACACGTATAGTTTAGAGACGACCCACTCACAGGCTATTGGAGCTGAGGACTCACAATACACACGTATAGTTTAGAGACGACCCACTCACAGGCTATTGGAGCTGAGGACTCACAATACACACGTATAGTTTAGAGACGACCCCACTCACAGGCTATTGGAGCTGAGGACTCACAATACACACGTATAGTTTAGAGACGACCCCACTCACAGGCTATTGGAGCTGAGGACTCACAATACACACGTATAGTTTAGAGACGACCCACTCACAGGCTATTGGAGCTGAGGACTCACAATACACACGTATAGTTTAGAGACGACCCACTCACAGGCTATTGGAGCTGAGGACTCACAATACACACGTATAGTTTAGAGACGACCCACTCACAGGCTATTGGAGCTGAGGACTCACAATACACACGTATAGTTTAGAGACGACCCCACTCACAGGCTATTGGAGCTGAGGACTCACAATACACACGTATAGTTTAGAGACGACCCACTCACAGGCTATTGGAGCTGAGGACTCACAATACACACGTATAGTTTAGAGACGACCCCACTCACAGGCTATTGGAGCTGAGGACTCACAATACACACTTATAGTTTAGAGACGACCCACTCACAGGCTATTGGAGCTGAGGACTCACAATACACACGTATAGTTAGAGACGACCCACTCACAGGCTATTGGAGCTGAGGACTCACAATACACACGTATAGTTTAGAGACGACCCACTCACAGGCTATTGGAGCTGAGGACTCACAATACACACGTATAGTTTAGAGACGACCCCACTCACAGGCTATTGGAGCTGAGGACTCACAATACACACGTATAGTTTAGAGACGACCCACTCACAGGCTATTGGAGCTGAGGACTCACAATACACACGTATAGTTTAGAGACGACCCACTCACAGGCTATTGGAGCTGAGGACTCACAATACACACGTATAGTTTAGAGACGACCCACTCACAGGCTATTGGAGCTGAGGACTCACAATACACACGTATAGTTTAGAGACGACCCCACTCACAGGCTATTGGAGCTGAGGACTCACAATACACACGTATAGTTTAGAGACGACCCCACTCACAGGCTATTGGAGCTGAGGACTCACAATACACACGTATAGTTTAGAGACGACCCACTCACAGGCTATTGGAGCTGAGGACTCACAATACACACGTATAGTTTAGAGACGACCCACTCACAGGACTATTGGAGCTGAGGACTCACAATACACACGTATAGTTTAGAGACGACCCACTCACAGGCTATTGGAGCTGAGGACTCACAATACACACGTATAGTTTAGAGACGACCCCACTCACAGGACTATTGGAGCTGAGGACTCACAATACACACGTATAGTTTAGAGACTGTCCCCACTCACAGGCTATTGGAGCTGAGGACTCACAATACACAGTATAGTTAGAGACGACCCACTCACAGGCTATTGGAGCTGAGGACTCATAATAACACGTATAGTTAGAGACGACCCACTCACAGGCTATGGGGCTGAGGACTCACAATACACACGTATAGTTTAGAGACGACCACTCACAGCTATGGAGCTGAGGACTCACAATACACACGTATAGTTTAGAGAC